>NC_056746.1:561918772-562058772 GCF_019279795.1 Protopterus annectens
TTAGTTGCAAAGACAGGTTTACATTCATGGAAAAGGTGGTCAGGACATTAGAGGGAACTGTACATTTTTAAATTGCAAAATAAAAAAAAAACTTTTCGAAGATTGTTTTGGCATATAGCATTCATTATTAGTTTTGGCACAAAAAAAATGGTTGGGGTGGAAGACCATACTGTGTTAGAAGCACTAGAATCGGAGAAGAGTATAAACTGGATATTGTGACACATTGACCAGGATTCAATAAAGCTTACATGGAGCTAATCTCCATGGAAGAATAGTGGGACAGCTTGAACATGGAGTTCGGAGCTTGTGCAATCCAGTGGGGGTGTGCATGAACCTCCCAGCACTATTCCAACACGGACACATGGAATAATGCAAATCACCACATTTGCTGGTGAAAACCACGCAAATGAGGTGAATTAGTGATTCAGAAAGCAGACAGGCATCCGTGTTGGAGCCGTGTCTGCAGCAGAAATGTATTCTGTTACTAACCATGTACATTTCTGCAAAAATCAAAATGGGGGCATGACAGCTCAAAGTAAAGCATGTGTTATGTTTATTAGGCATGCCAATGGCCAAAACTATGGCCATTGGCATGCAAAAGTGTTTTAAAATTGCAAAAATCAAATTTATTTATTTTTTGTCCAATTTTGGCCATTTAAGCAGAGCAAAGTGGCGTGCAAACATGATCGTGCAGAAAAATAAAAAAAAAAACTGTAAAAAGATAATTAAATGTGAAACATGAATTTTGCCATTATATGGGGCAGCATGCAGACTCATAACAATAACAGGTAACAGTGATTACAAAGGGCATAGGCTCTCGTGTATTGGTGTAACTAGGGACTAAGGCAGTGGGGTATGTAAATGAGCTAAATTTATTGAATAGCAAAATGGGAGACTATGTCCACGAGTACCTAACCATGTAGCAGCTATAATGCAGTAGTGTAAGCAGAAGAAGCAGCTGACATGAAAAGGGGGTGTATCATGCTTGGCGTAAGCACATTGGACCTGTGTGGCTCCTATTTGTACTCAGCTAAGCACAGTTAAGCAAGGGGGTGTGTCTGAGGCTGCTTAGCTGTGCTTAGCTGGTTCAAGAAATAATTACCATGTCCATGTCCAGGGAAGGGCCTTTTCTGCTTAACAATGTTTACACTAGTTAAAACAGTTTGCATGGCATGCTGCAGGCCTTAAGCACAGTGGAAATAGAGAATAAAATAGGAAATAGCAGAATAAAGGAAATGAACTGCAAATCAATAGTGCAGACTCTACCACTCACAGTGGCCCTTTCAAACCCTCAATAATATAGCTGGCAGGTGGAATGTATCCTAGTCAGCCAATCACACAGGCAGCATCTGCAGCACACCAGTATAAAGTATGCAAACACTTTACAAGTCTTGTTTTTTCCACAAAATCTGCACCATTGGTGTACACACTTGAGAATTTTAACTGACAAAGTGATAGGGGCTGCTGCTGCTTTGCTGCATCTGTATGTGCTACAGACTGAGGCCGATGATGAGGATAATGCTGACAACCAGCCCAGACTGAGGAAGAGAAGAGTGTTCAGACAAAGGGTAATCTTCCAGGGGGCTACATGATCTGGAGATACTAGAGCACTACAGGGTGGAGAGGGACATACTCCAGCAACTCACCGAGCTCTGCCGGCCTTACCTCAGACCAAGAGCTAACAGAGGGGAACCCATCCCAGTGGAAACCAAGGTATGTGTAACCTTAAGAATACTAGCTACAGGTACTTTCCAATGCCCTACTGGGGACATCATGGGGGTTTCACAGGCATCTGCATCCAGGGTACTCCACCAGTTCCTGGATGCCATGCGACCACATGCCAGTGAGCACATTTATTTTCCCAGCATCCCTGAGGAGAGGACCAGCAATATGCGTCTCTTCCACCATGTAGCAGACTAACCAGAAGTATTGGGTGCCATAGACTGCACTCACATCCACATCAAAGCACCACCCTGTGAAGACAGTAGTGTGTAAATCAACTGCAAAGGGCTATCACTCCATCAGCTGCCAGGTCGTGTGCAATGCCCAGGGCATTATCATGAATGTGTGTGCTGGCAGTAAGAATAAATGATGTATATGGATTTTATACAAATCTTTGTGGTTTTGTGGTCTCTTTTCTCTGGTGCAGCCTCCTGCTTTTTTCGTTTTTGTCAGTGTTGCAGCACCTGCTTGTTGGTGAGGTTTTTCCTTTCTTTTTCTTTGTGTTGGCAGCTCTGGCAGCTATCACTACTCCCACATCTGGCATGCCTCACAGTTGTACCAGGCATTTCCAGGGGGGACATCCTATATGGCCATCTCGTGGGGGATGCTGGCTATGCACTGGAACCATGGATGATGACACCCATCAGAAATTCACACACACCTACTAAATAACTCCATAATGAGGCACATGCACAAACTAGGAACATTATAGAGTGTGTGTTTGGGATGCTCAAGTCACGGTTCCACTGCCGTGACATATTTGGTGGAGCCTTGCAGTACTCTCCTGCCACATGTGTGCACATGTCCATAGTATGTGCCATGCTATATAATATGATCCTGCAGAAACAGCTGTGGCAGTAACATCACAGGGAAGGGGCACACAGCTCCCCTCCATTGCCAAGGCCTCCACAGGCACAGGTGGACTCGGAGGAGAAACTCACTGAGCCTGCCCCTGTAAACAGACGTAGGCATGCCCAGTATGCCCTGGCCTTGGCAAAGAGGCAATGCATAGCACATACACTGACAGCCTAGGGACCCAGGGACTGACACCTGTCTCCAACTCGCACACACAGTGAAATGGATGCCACACACATGACACTACCTGTACCTGACCATATATATGCGGTGTACTGCGTGCATCTGACAGAGTTAGCCCCCAAGCACTGTCCTCACAACTGCCGCTGGCACAAGGTAAGTCACTCTTTTTAACAATAGATGAATGTAGTAGTATGTTTGGGTAGCATATCTCAGGTATTGCTGCATGTATGCAAGGGAATGGGGTGGCCTACCGGGATAGCAGCAGACAACTGACAGCTATGTGGGACAACAGGAAACGTCTGCCCAATACTGGCTTCTGCAGAGTATGCAGTAGTCCCCTAGCTGACAGAACTCACTGCAGTGTATGTGGGGGACAAATAAACTGGGGAGTCATAGGTCACATACAAGGATGTCAAGTGTTGTGGTCCCATACTCACCCCTCAACCTCTCCCAACAAGTCAGCTGTAAAAATCCATTAAGAAATGTCTGGCAAAGGCCCACATATAGGGGCAATGATAAAATAGTCCTCTTACAGACTTACAGTAGTGATATCACAGCAGGTCTTGCAGTTGCATGAAGTATCTGAAGGGTAGCAAGTCTGAAACCCAAATGTCTGCCATTACATCCTAACCTTCGGTCTTTAGTGATATGCCAGTATTCTCCAAGGCAGGCACAACACTATGCTAAATGGAGTCAAAATGTAAAGCCAACATCTGCACAGTCTGTGCAAATGTGTACAATTGACAAGTAAGCCCCTCCCGCAACACACCTGTGTCCCCATAGAAATGCAGTAACATGTATGTTTGTAGGGTAATAGCAGTAGAGCATACATTCCCAGGACCGTCCCAATCAACTTGATAGCTTGTTGCATGTCCACAATATGCAGGGGTCGATGATCTATGTATATGTGTGGTTAATACTGTCAGGAAGTGGGCATCACTTACACTTGCTGTAGTTGCTTAGTGACCTAGGTACATTACTGTGGTTGAAAGGGTCCATGTTCCAAGACTTTCTGTACCAACTATTTTGCATGTCAGCTACACCTACAGTAGGACCTGTAGACACTGTCCACAAGTCAATATCCGTTAGTGCAGGAAAGATGGACAAGTTTGGGACAAGGGGGCACTCATATGGACAGTACACAGCTCACAGTAACCTACACAGTGTCTAGCATATCTCTCAACTGTACAGAATTTTGCAGAATGTCCAGAGGTTTGCATCATAAGTTTGCTGTTTGTCATGAAATTGTGGTTTTCTGGCAAATCATTTGCAAATCATGAAAGATTACAGTTAGAAAATAATGAACAGATGTTAGTTTCAGATTTCATACCCTTTATAAAAATGCATGCTAATGCAAAAGCTGTTATTGTAGCAGCTATCTATGTTTGTAAGGGCAATATTTAACACCTGTCCCTATTTTTGGCCCTTTGCCACCCAATTATGTATGGCTTTCCCTAGATATCTGGCTCTGACAGGTTGGGAGGTATGGTGCCTAGTAGGACAGCAGGTACCTGAAAGTTACTGTACTGCCAGGTTATAAATGGCTGCCACCTTACTGTGTCAGCACTGACAACACGTCACTGGCCACCATCCATACCCCTGGAATGACAAGCTGTCACAGAAGGACCACAGGTATGCCACATATATCTGTTATGCTTGTCCTAACACTACATTTGCCTGCCTAACTATTTGCAAAACAAGAAAGGTTCATGTCAAAACATCAATGGCCGACAGTGGAGAAGTAGACGTCAATACCCATAAGAAAAAGCAATTGTTTATGTTTGCCAGAGCATTATTAACACCCTGTCCCCATGTGTGGACCTGTGTCTGACTGTCATATATGGGCCTGTCCAGATGTCAGTCTGTGACAGGTCTACAGCTAGGGCCAACATGAAACCTCATAATAACATAGAAATGCAAACTATCTGAGAACCAAAGCAGATGTAGTGGTGCAATGATGGACCACCTACGAAATAGGTACACTAAGAGGTGTGAAGCCCATAACCCTGTGTGTGATGTTACAGCATCTACCTCGCTCACACCAGAAATACAAATGCATAACAGCAGCCACTATGGCCAAAGCCTGAGACTGGACTACAGAAAGACAAAGAGACACACACATAAGGGGAAGGACAACCATTGGTCAGACAAATGGAAAATGTGCACTCCAGAACAAACTGTCCAGTAACATAGGTACCCTGCAGGGTATGGAGTCAGTAAAAATCACCCACAACTACACAACACACACCCATGTAAGAGGAGCTCATCAATAAAACAAAAACACAAACAAAGGACATCTCAGAGGCAGAAACACATGGGAACTCCACAAAACTACACACCACAGTTCACACACCAGTGTCTCACAACCACTAAGGCCTTACCATAAACCCAACATATTACTCATAGGAGACTCCATTGTGACACACACAGATGTGCCTCTCACCAGGCTGGATAAGGAGAAAGTCATGCTTACTTGTCTGTCAGGTGCCAGAATCTGCCATATCACACATGCACTCAGGTCACTCCACAACAGGTACGGTTATCACTCTGGCCTAGTCCATGGTAGTGTGAACGACATCAGATTTACCCCCCTGGACTATAGGAAGGCAAGCATGATCCAGCTTGCTGAATATATGTCCCATGCAGGTATGTTCCTAGCCTTAAGCAGCATTCTACCGTCACCTGGATTGATGGCCCAATACAAACAGAAAATGATTGTCAGTAATAATTGGCTTACTTACTGGTGTCATCACAGGGGAATCCACTGCCTGGCAGCTTGGGAACATATGACTGACAGACCACGCTGCTTTGCTAGAGAAGGCCTGTATCTGTCTCACTTCTCCTTCAGGTCTCTGGCAAAGGTGCTTGCCTCCCCCATAGTACCTTTTTAGGGAAAGTCATGGGGTCAAGAATACAGACATATAACACTCAACAAAATGCAAAGTAAAGACCATGCTGCTAAATGCTAGGAGTCTAAACAGGAAAATGTACTCATTGCAAGCATTTGTATCCCTGGCAGATGGTGACATTTGTGCACTCACATAAACCTAGGCCACAGCTGCTTGGAGCAACTCATCCTTACCTGATTACTCATCCTATCACACAGCCAGTCCCCGAAAATGTGCACAGCAAAGCCAAAGGAGGTGGAGTATAAGGATATATTAGACAGACACACACCTCCATGCTGGTCAAACAGTCTGACATACACAAGACACCCAAGTGCAGTCAACCGATGACAATACCCCTATGCAAATTATAGGTAGCTACAGGCAAACATATCTTTCTCAGGATACCCACCCCACATATCTGGGCCTCTACAAATCTATCAAGATTCAACCTGTTACCCTGATCCTGGCTGACTTATATTAGCCAACCAAAAAGCAGTCACGTTCGTTAGCACCAGCTCTCCTGACCCCCCCTCTAGCCATGGTAAAATGAAAATGTCTCCTAAGCTGAGCACAACCACAAGAGGGATGGTATAAACAGCTGAACAGCCCCCTACCCCACTCGAGGAACAGGCACCAATGTCCAAATATATATGTATATATATATATATATATATATATATATATATATATATATATATATATATATACAGATGCATGGAATCAGGAATACCTGATGGGACATCATCATCCACAAGGGAGAATAAACCAGTCTGCAAACATCTGCAACAAAGAAACTATGTAACAAAAGGATGACATTGCTGTCAGGGACCGAGAAGGAGCAGGCGCACAATTGGAAGTAATCACCCCTAGTCTGAACAAACAAATAAGAACACCACTGAAATCCTCTAAAGTAATCTCCAAGTCCAAATTGGCCACATCTAAGAAAAACAATCATAAGGTCTTCCTCACATTTGTCTGCATTCCCAAAGGAAGCTCCCAGATCTGTGCAGAACTGGAGGCCAAGGACACCGCATACACAAATGCTGTAGATATAGCCAATCTACTGGCTGACAGATTCAGTGGAAATGTCTCCCCTCTGCCCCCAATCAGGAAAGTAGGACATCCCCAATACCTGACCACCCAACCCTTATCACTAGGAAACATGGCATCACTGACCTCTCAAAACCAAGAAGACAGCCTCCATGGGACCTGAATACATCCCAGCCTGCAACCTACATGAACCCAGGCATGAACTGGCAGCATCATTATGAACCCTACACAACCAAAGCCTGAGTACCACCTTTGTCACAGCTGTGTGGCGGACATCCACTGTCATCCCTGTACACCAAGGTGGAGTGTTCACCGATCTGGGAAATTAAAGACCTATCAGCCTAACTAGCCTGATCTGCAAGGCCATGCAACAGATCATCATGGACCTCATTAACAGGGACAATGGCAAACTCCAAATACTTGACCCCACACAGTCTGCCTTTCTCAAGGGGAGGTATGTCGGTGAAATCTGGATGACTTCCCTGAGACAGTCAACAAAGGCATGGATGAGGGACAGATGGTGATCTCTGGCCACCTTGACTTGGCCAAAGCCTTACACCCTATTCCTCACTTGGCCATAGTACATGACCTCTGTCAACTAGGCAGCAATCCATATGTTACCAGATGGGTAGCAAACTGGTTCATTGATAGAACCCACATGGTCATAATAGGGCTAGCCAACCCAAGCAGTACACCCGTAATGAGTGGCATACCACAGGGATTGGTGTTGGGGCCTCTGGTATACAGGATATACTTCCTTGAGGTGCAGGCCAAAAACACTGGCCTATGGTTGACCAACGTGGCAGATGACTGCAAGCTGGACACAGTCAAAACTACCCAAAGTGATGTGGACATCCTTCAACAGGGTCTTACCAAAACAAATGACTGCTGCCAGAAACATGGCCTCAAGCTGAATGCCTACAGGTGCATCATCATCATCCCCATCATGGAGACTGATGTCCCCACTTATTATCACATTAACAACAATGTCCAATATACACAATCAGTACTGAGGCATTTGGCCACCCAGGCTGATAGCAATCTGATGTCTGTGCACCATGTTGCTTCCGTTGTACAGAAAGCTTCATAGATAGGCCAACTCAAAAGTAAGGGTATCTCATCCAGGGACAAAGCGGTCATAAGATCCATGTATTCTAAGCTTATAAAGCAAATTATTTTGTACAATGCCCCCTTCAGCATGTAACTCACAAAGCACATGCAGCAGCTGGAGAGACCACAGAGGTTCCTCACTGGGAGATTCCAGGACACCAAACACCTATCTTACACAGATAGGCTAACAGCACTGTCTCTCTACTCAGTCCCATACAGACTCCTCAGAGGTGACCTCTGTCTGGCATACAAAGCAATCCAGACCCTGCCATGATGGGACTGTTGCACATCTGGAAGGCAAGGCCCACTCGAACAACCTGTAGGTGCACCGTCAACCTAGTTTGTGATATCAATAGGGCAGGGCTTGTTAGTGCAACAGATACATGTCCCACACACTCCCCCATCTGTGGACTACACTCCCTGTCCACATCATGCCAAGTGCCGCAATACCCTTTGTGAAGTGCTCCCTGTATACGTGCATGGAAAACAGAAAATACAGTCCTGTGATTCCACCTGTGTCCCTGCTGAACAGGTACTCTGGGTGCTGACATGTCTTAACATGGGCTACACTTTCATCTGTGAGCATTATAAGGACTTCAGGCCCAATAGCCTAGTAACCTCATATCAGTCTATCAGTCTATAAACAAATGTCTGTCAGTGGTTCACCACATTACTCTGTACTGCTCTGCCACTGACATGGCTGGAAATCACAGTGCTATGTGAAATATACAACACATGTAATGGACATCTCTGCTCAGTAGAATGCACTCTGTACCCACACCAGGATATGTCTTTTCAGTTAAGAAGAATATCACACAAGGAGAAGATCCTCAGCCAGTATATCACTGAGGTGCTGGACTGTTTACACAGCTTTATCAGCCAATCAGCTGTAGCCACACCTCTCAACAGGCCGGATTGGCCAAGAATGTCCATATTTTGGCTCACTATTTTGGTCTGTGCATCATATGTCTTATATATCCCAGGTAACTCACTGTGATGATCTGAGGATATATGTCAGTAAGTAATAACACAATACATTTCAGTGTCAGATAGCATATATGTCAGAAGATGTCTGCTAAAGCAAACCCTGTTACTCTAGCAACTTTCTACATTAATAAGAGCAATGTTTGCAGTATCTCTCTATGTTTCAGCCATTGTCCCTCATTTTGGCAGGCTATTTCCAGATTTCTTGCACTAACAGGTTGACAGGTATGGCTGTAGCACATAAAACACCAGACAGGAGTACAATTATCTCAGGAATGGAGTCCTACTGTTACTATAGAAGGCCATACTGGGCATGCTCATACACTTAGAGAATTATAGCCCATGTCTAAACCTACATCGGAGTATATAACTGTATAGTGCATAGATGTCTTTGCATACAGACAGTTATGTACACCTTAACTGTCTGTACCCCTTGCATATAGACAGTTATGTACACCTTAACTGTCTGTACCCACACTCATCAGATAGGATTACCCTCAGCTAGCTGTAGGTGGCCCATATGTGATATATCTGCATCTGTTGCATGTTATAGCCAGACATATATATGGACAACATATAGCAATATTTCAAGCATGCACACACATAGACCTGGGGACGAAAGAGACAGACAGTGATAGAGAGAGAGAGAGAGAGAGAGAGAGAGAGAGACAGGAAGACACACACAGAGAGTGAGTCATAGACAGGGATATCCTGAAAGGCATAGAGTGATGTCCTGCTGCAGACAGTTGCATACCAGTTGTAACCAGTTGCATGTGCCAGCATGAAGGTGAGCCACATTGTGTAATAGTACTGTGGTAGAGGATTGTAATATCACATCACCCACCTTTGTGTGCATGTGTGTTTGTAGGTTAAAGTATTATGAGACCTTTCCCCCTCAGTACACATCCAAAGGCCCTACTTTACAAGATATGCTGATATCATTCACCTTAGAAGAACCTTTGAACACTTGTCAGCCCTATACACTTTGTGGCACATGTGCTAACTGTATAATACTATAGTACAAATGACTCGATAGGTAGGGGTTCTAATTTAATTCCTGGTAAATATAAGTGTGTTTGTAGGTTAAAGATTTTTAGGCTATTCCCACCCAGTACATTGCCCATTGCCTTACTTTACATGGGCTGCTGATGCCATTCACCTTAGAAGTACCTTTGGACAAACCTCAACCCTATAAGCTCCATGGCACATGCGATAACTGCGTAACACTATAGTACAAACAACTAGATATGTAGGGGTTCTAATCTCAGTACTGGCTATTGCGTGTATATTTGTATATTAAAGTATTTTGAGGCATTTCCCACCCAGTACATTTTCCATCACCCTACTTTACAAGGGCTGCGGATGTCATGCACCTTAACAGTACCTTTGGACACACCTCAGCTCTTTAAGCTCTGTGCCATGTGCAATAACCATGTAACATTGTAGTACAAATAACTAGATAGGTAGGGTTTCTAGACTCAGTGCTGGCTATTGTGTGTGTATGAGTGTATATGTTTGTAGATTAAAGTATTTTGAGGCCTTTGCCACCCTGTACATTTCCCGTTGCTCTACTTTACAAGGGCTACTGATGTCCTTCACCTTAGAAGTACCTTTGGACAGACTTCAGCCCTATAAGCTCCTTGGCACATGCAATAACTGTGTAACACCGTAGTACAACTAACTAGATAGATAGGAGTTCCAAACCCAATACTGGCAACTGTGTTTGGGTGAGAACCATATCATTGGGGGGGTGGGTTATACCATTTTGAGGTGTGTTCCACCCAGTACACTTCCCATTGCCCTACTTTACAAGGGCTACTGATGTCATTCACCTTAAAGGTACCTTTGGATAGCAGTCATCCCTATAAGCTTAGTAGCACATGCAATAATTGCGTAATAGTGTAGTACACATAACTAGATAGGCAGGTGTTCTCTTCTCAGTTCTGATGAATGTGTGTGTGTGTGTGTGCATGTGTGTGTGTGTGTGTGTGTGTGTGTGTGTGTGTGTGTGTCTGTAAGTGTTTGTATGTGTGTAGTTTAAAGCATTTTGAGGCCTTTTATACCCAGTACACTTCATATTGCCATACTTTACAAGGGCTGCTGATGTCATTTACCTTTGAAGTACCTTTGGATAGCTCTTAGCCCTATAAGCATCGTGGTGTGTGCAATAACTGCGTAAAACTGTAGTACAAATAATTAGATCGGTAGGGGTTCTAATCCTAGTCCTGCCAAATGTAAGTGTGTGTGTTTGAACCATATCCCTGGGGGTGTGGGTTATACTATTTTGAGGTGTGTTCCACCCAGTACACGTCCCATTGCCCTACTTTACAAGGCCCACTGATGCCATTCACCTTAGAAGTACCTGTATACACTTCTCAGCACTATAAGCTCTGTGGCATGTGCAATAACTGTGTAATACTATAGTACAAATAATTAGATAGATAGGGGTTCTAATCTCAATACTGGCAACTATAGCACTGTATGTGCTTGTGTGTGAAGCATACCCCTCTGTGGCTGTTTTATGTATTGGTTATACCATTTTAAGGCCTGTTGACTCCCACCCCATGGCATTACTTTAAGGAGGCATTTAATGACATCTGCCTTACATGCACCATGTTAACTATACAGGCCATACCAGTCATCTGTACAGATGTATGTGGAATATCCAGGTGTTTGCAACCTATATGTGGTCTGTGTCTCCTAACAATGGGCAGTTATGAGTAATCATTGCCACATATGTCACAATTACTGTAGTGACAGACATGTCAGCATCAGACTTCGTACCTGTCTGAAACATCATGCTGATACAAAGTCTGTTACTTTATCACTTGTCCAGGTATGTAAGAACAATATATTAGACCAGTTGCTATGTTGGGTGTTTTAACCCACCATTCATGAAGGCATTCCCAAGATTACTTGCTGTAAGAGGTAGTAAGTTATGCCCCCAGCATATAATCTCTGTGGTGCATGTAATGTGTACGTAGCACTGTAGTACATGTAGGTGGATACATAGAGTTACTAATGTATTGGCAACTGTGTATTTGTTTCTGTATGCATATCCCATGTGGCTGTCTTTACTGTGTGTATGCGATGTTTATACCATTTTGTGTGCTTCTTCCACCCTGTTAACTCCCCATTGCCAACCTAGTTGCAGCCCCTACAGATGTCATCCACCTTACAAGCAATGTTACACAGTTTCTAACACAAAGGCACTGGGGTGCATGCAATAGTCATATCACTGTGTATTGTACATAGATAGGTGGGTCATCTAATATGAGATGTGTCAACTCTGTGTGCACGTGTGTTTCAATGCATGTCCCCATGCACCTGTGTCTGTGTGTATTTCTGGTGGCTCTACCATGTTAAGGGCCTCTGAACCCACCATTGGCAATCCTAACAACCCTTGCAATTGTCATCCACTTGAATAGTAGTGGCAGACACTGCAACATTACATTACCTCTATGGTGTTTCTGTCATGTATCTAGCAGTATCATTGGTAAAACTGGGCAAGTAGAGGTTCAGCTACCAGCAAGGGCAGGTCATGAATCTGTGTGTGTGTGTGTGTGTGTGTGTGTGTGTGTGTGTGTGTGTGTGTGTGTGTATGTATGTATGTATGTACCAGCATACCTCTCAACCACTCCCAGAAACACATCTGGTTAAAGCCCTTTGAAAAGCTGGGGCAAACAGCAAACAATGAGCACACCCTTCACATATTGCTGTAATACACGTGATAAATAGATAGCAAAACAGGTCATGCATTTGAATGCATCTTCCAAAGGGTATGTGTTGTTACATGACAATATCCATCATTAATCTGCAATGCCAGTCTCTCCTGATTTTTCAAAACATTGCCCAGAAAACCACAGGTTTATGACAGATGGAAAGGAATTATGTGTCAGACAGCAGGACAATCTGCAGACATATGCAGAGGTCAGAGGTATGGCCACCATCTGTACCCATGTCTCTCAACCTCTTAGAGCAAGAAATGTTTACAAAGTCATAAATAATGGGGTGACAAAGGCCTCATAATGGGGACACTTTTCAAATATTGATCCTACAAACTTATAAAGGTGGTAGAATAACAGGCTTTGTATTAGCATAGATAGTCTGCAAGTTATGATGTCTGCAACTCATAATGTCTGTAATTTTTTGACATCAACCCACAATGATCTGGCAACAATCTGCCATAAAAACACAGGTTTATGAGAAAATGGACCAAAAATATGAGGCACAAATCTGGACATTCTGTGGAGATCTATACAGTTGAGAGGTATGTCTGTACCACCCTGCAGGTAAGATTTGATGATGATTTTTTTTTTGTGGAGGGGGTCAATTGAGAGTTTCACGCAGTTTATAGAGTTTCTACATCAGTCTACAGATTTTTTAAGATTTACTTTTAAATATTCTTTTGATGAAATTGAATTTATTGATGTTAAGATGAACAAAACTGATTTGACTAGCCTAGTAACTAGTATTTATAGGAAACCCACAAGAAAGAATAATCAGCTCCATAGAGATAGCATGCATCCTAGGCATGTTACCTGAAATGTTGTTAAGGGGCAGGTGTACAGGGTCATGAGACTCCATAATAATGATGATCAGGTTGCCGAGGCCCTGGAGACCTTGAAAATGGATTTTCTAGATAGAGGCTACAAGGAAAAGGATATTGATAGTTGTATTACTGATACGTATAAGGAGAGAGGGGGCAAATGCAGGCCTTATTACACTGCTGCATCTAACACTGAAGCCATAGCTACAGATCAAAGGACATGATTGATTAGGTTTCCTCTCACATATTCTTCTGATGTTAGTAGTATATGTGATATTGTCAAAAGGAACTGGGGCATTTTGGATACTGTAGATGAATTAAGAAATGCTATAGATACTGCTCCACACTTTTCTTTTAAAAATAACAGCTTCTTGAAAAGGCATCTGTGCTACAATACTTCTACTTTTAACAAGGTTTTACAGTGAGAGAGGCATGGCACTTTTAAATGCAGGAATTGCACAGCCTGCAAGTTTATACACTCTAGTCCTACGTACATGCACCCTAATATGCACTTTAAAATAGACACAGATGTTTATTCTTATTGCAGGATTAAGAACACTGTTTATTTTAGTTACTGCACTCTCTGCCATGCTTTTTATGTAGGCATGAGTAATAGACAACTCAAAGACAGGGTGTTGGAACATCAGAGAGACATTAGAAACAAGAAATGCACCAATGCTCTTGCTAAGTATAATATGTGCCATGGGCAGGAACATCATTTTAAATTCCTTGTGCTAGAGATCATTCCTGAGAGTTTAAGCGAGGGGAAGATCTTAGGAATCGCACAGAATCTGCAGAGCAAAAATGGATTCTGTCTCTTAATGCTGATAAAATCCCAGTTCTTAATGAAGTTGTCTCTCTTAAGCCTTTTTTAAAAGCTAGACCTCTCAAACACTGAGTATAGGATTGTTTTTTATACATATTTTATATATATATATATATATATATATATATATATATATATATATTTTTTTTTATGTTTCATTTGCCTGCTTTCTTGTTGTGGCATTTTTTCTCTTAGATAATTGATGTTTTTATCAATGCCTTAATTGACTATTAACTTATGCTATTTAACTGCATTTGTTACTAATTGAGAACAGCCTGATGAACTGGTGAGATCACACCGTGAAAGCGCTTACTCTCTTTTGTGCGCATTAAAGTCTATTGTTTTACATTCATCTGTGTTAGCTTTGGTACTTTTTTGTTTTTCTAAGTAGTTACTTGTTACTGTACCATTCTATTTTTATTCTTAGTATACTTTTTACACTTTTTGATCTCTTGGTTGAGAATAAAGCATGGCAGAAGGCAATGATGTTGAACTGACTTTTAATCCTGCCAGGAAAGCTTCTTCTGTCAACAGAGTGGCTAGTGATCACCTTAACATTATGGAAATTGCATCTAACCCCCTCCTTGTTACTGACCTTACCTTGACCTCTACAGATGATTTGGATATAGACAAGACTTACCCACTTTTCATGAACAAATTTAAAGAACTGGAAAACAAGCTTTATAAATGTAAATGGCTGCAATGGCAGCGATTTCATCTGGAAGCATCTTTAAAGCATAAGGTCGTACCCGGGGGCCTAAGAAGTCTCAGTATGCCTAGCTATGGTAATCTATATCCAGACCTGCTGATGAAATGGCAGCCATTTAACTTGCAAGCAAGCTCCGGCTAACAGGCCAATGGAAAAGGAGGTGACCAGTTTAGTTTTTAATATTTCCTCTGCACAGCTTATTGCCGCACAGTTAGCATTGCTCAACAAAGGTCTATCATTCATCCCTGCCAGAGAAGCTGAGCTAACTAGTGTCTTAACTGATCTTAGATTGTTTGGTAGGACTTTTACATTGAAAGCCATGCTACTTGACACTGTTAACACTGACACTGCTTCCTTTAGGAAACCCAGCACTTTTATCCCACCACCCAGTGCCAAGATAGAGACCTTTATTCAGACTTGTGAGAAGCAAATAAGAAGAGAATTCGAATCTAATGGAAAGAAGATATACTTTAATCTTAATAATGATGAATATGCAGCTCTCAATGAACTCAAGAGCTTGAAATCCTTAGAGATTAGACCAGTAGATAAGGGTGGTGGAGTTGTTGTGTTAGACAAGGACTTATATCAAACACAAATGCATAAATTGTTGTGTGATGACATCACTTATGTCTGTAGTTCTAAAACTGCTGTTTATGGTATGATCGAGAAGGTTTATTTCTTTATTTTCGATCTGCTTATGATGGGTATGATCGATAATAAGTTGTTTGAATATTTTGAGGTACAGCATCCACTTATACCGATCATTTATGGCTTACCCAAAGTGCATAAAAATCTAACACTGCCACCCATACGCCTGATAGTGTCTGGGAAAGGTTGGGTAACCAAGCCACTTTTTATTTACATTGAAAAGAATTTGTGTGTGTATGTATGTATGTATATATGTACCAGCATACCTCTCAACCACTCCCAGAAACGCAAATGGTTAAAGCCCTATGGAAAGCTGGAGCAAACAGCAAACAATGAGCACACCCTTCACATATTGCTGTGATACACATGAGAAATAGATAGCAGAACAGGTCTTGCATTTGAATGCATCTTCCAAAGGGTATGTGTTGATACATGACAATATCACTCATTAATCTGCAATGCCAGTCTGTCCTAATTTTCCAAAACCTTGCCCAGAAAACCACAGTCTTATGACAAATGGAAAGGAAGTATGTGTCAGACAGCAGGACAATCTGCAGACATATGCAGAGGTCAAAGGTATGGCCACCGTCTTTACCCATGCCTCCCAACCTCTTACAGCAAGAAATGTTTACAAAGCCATAACTAGTGGGGTGACAAAGGCCACATAATGGGGACACTTTTCAAATATTGATCCTACAAACATATAAAGGTGATAGAATAACAGGTTTTGCATTATCATAGATAGTCTGCAGGGTATGACATCTGTAACTCATAATGTCTGTCATTTTTTGACATCAATCCGCAATGATCTGGCAATGATCTGCCAGAAAAACACAGGTTTATGAGAAAATGGACCGAAAATATGAGGCACGAATCTGGACATTCTGTGGAGATCTGTACAGTTGAGCGGTATGTCTGTACCACCCTGCAGGTTGCTTTCCATGTTTGACAAGGTGTAACCTGTGACCACAACTGAAACAGTTGAAAGAGGTCCCAAGAGTATAGGACAAGAAACATGACATACAGTTCTGTACTGATAGCATAGAGCAGTTATTGGACATCAGAAGCACCTTAATGTTACATTAGCTCTGTGGTGTTTCTGTCATGTATCTAGCAGTATCTTTAGTAAAACTGGGCAGGTAGAGGTTCGGCTACGAGCAGGGGCAGGTCACGAATCTATGTGTGTGTGTGTGTGTGTGTGTGTGTGTGTGTATGTGTGTGTGTGTGTGTGTGTGTGTGTGTGTGTGTGTGTGTGTGTGTGTTTGTGTGTGTATGTGAATACTGTAAGCTAAGGTAATGTCACATAATGAGGGTGTCATTGTAGCAAACCAGAGGATGCTCTGTGTGTTGCACTTGCCATGGGCATGCTATGTCCTGCCAACTGCCACATTACAAAACGTTATGTCCCACACTCCACATTTGATAATTTTACATATGCACTGTGTGTTGCCTATGTGTGTGCAATATATAGACATGTGAAGGCCCTGTGACTACCTGGTCCCCACAAGATAGTTGGATCTGTTGGGGTAAAGTAATGGCTAGGCTTGTGAGGGACCTAGTGCCAGTACTCAAGTAACCTCATCTGTATATATGAGCCTGTGGTACTACAGAACATCCAGGTGACTTGTATGAAGGCTAGCTGACTTTGTCAAGGGGTATGTATGAAAGGTCACACTGTTTGCCCCCAGTGTTCCTCACACACTGTTGCATGCATACACACCTGGTAAACTTGCACATATACAGCTGTACCTTGCCTATTAAAAGGTCACTGTGTTTCCACTCTGCCATACTTATTGTTGGTAATGTCAGCAGGCCCAAAGCCTGCAGACACACAGACTCCTGGAATACAAACAGAATACAGTATGTGAGACTACAGTCTGTCAGCAGTACTAACAGCAATAATGTATCATGTCTAAAAAGGTACATACACTTCAATGTGTACCCATAACAATTTCCAGCAGACAGCACCTTACACAGCATTACATTACTACACTATACTATATTCACCCTGTGCATCAGACCCATATTAGCATGTCCCTGCATCGATGGTATGGATAACAGGGATATGGCACAAGTATCATCACGTGCACAGGGTGTGGTGTGGGTTTGTATGAGGCTTAGGCTGGACCATACAGTTGATATCATGCGTGTGTGTGTGTGTGTGTGTGTGTGTGTGTGTGTGTGTGTGTGTGTGTCTGGAGGGGTGGTGTTCAAATGGGCCTTGCAGAGGAGCTGTGTATGTGTGGTGGTGACCTGCCTGTGATAAAGATGTGTGAGTGTTTGTATGCACACAGTCAAGTCAAGTGGTTGCCCTACACAGGGGTATGTTGAACAGCCATAAACTGTACATGGCAGGATGTACAGTTCACCATATCCAGCCAAGGACATGGGAACTGGTTCTGCCAGGAGTCTCACTGGCACCACCAGGCCCTAGGCCAGATGCAGTACAACTCCCTGATGGTGACAGCTGTTTGCTGGATCTGTGTCCCTGACAGGACTGGCAAGGACCATGTGCCCATGGCCTGCTCTGTTGTGGTGTGGACAGCACTTTCCTTTCAGTACTGCTGATGATACTGCCACTACGGGAGTGTGAATGTTCACAAAACTAGTACAAAGGAGGAAAAATGCCCAAACAGTAACCAATAAATGAAAAAAAGCACTCAGACAGCTGTTTCCACCACAAACCACAACGTTTATTCACATAGATACAGCAACAGCACCCACAATGTAAGTGTGAATGTGCACAGCCACTTGGACTCTCCGCTGATCTTGTTGCTGACCTATATCCATATGGCTGACGCCCTACTCCCACCTCATGCTCAAGCACAGACATTGTACAGGTGAGCAGTGTCAATGTCTCACCCCACCGTCTATCCACATCAGCATAATAATGTATGGCATCACCAAGGCCAGTCCATCAGACCAAGCAGTGCACAAATCCGCTTAGCTGGGCTGAATGCTGCTTACATTTATACTTCTTAGCAATGCTCAAATCAGGTAAGCAGAGTGATGCACTGCTCAGCAGTGCTCAGTTTTCATTTATAGACAATTAACACATTGAACATTAATTAGTCTCTACTAATAAGTGTACATATTTTACTTTACATGATATCCCCCTACATGCTTTTGTTACATTACTTTGGGGTGTGACTGTACTGTCTGGGACACTTGTGTTTACATGGGGGATTTCACGTCATACATCCAGTGACACTATTTTGTTATATCTCCTAAACGTATGCATTTCAGTACATTATCTGTTCCTGTCACTGTACTGCATTGGACACTTTTGTGTAACTGGGCCTTTTATACTTGGGTCTCCACTGCTTCTAGTCATGCTGGACCACCATAGTTAACATATGTCAATTTATACAAAAGAAATACAAAACATTTACAACATTTCCCTATCATGTGTAAAAAGCTGAATGATGAGGATTCGACCCTTGTACCTCATGTACATGTTCCAGTGTCCTAACCATTCAACCAGTGAGGATCTGCTGTTAAAATACTATGTATACCTCTTTATTTTTGTTTAAGCATTGCTGAGCACTGTGCCACACTGTGCCAAACCGCTCAGCTATGTTTAACCTTTACATATAAATGACAATGAAACTTATTTCATAAGACCATTTTAAATAGATATATCTCAATATATAACTATCAGCACGTCAGTTGCAGTACACATACTCTTCATGACAATCTATGTAATGTAAAACATGTCAATCTGTCAACTTTCTAAGTTTGTAAGAGCAATATTTAAAAAGCGCCCCTATTTTTGGCCCTTTCTCCCACTTTTCTTTAATGGCTTTGTCCAAATTTCTTCCTCTAACAGGTTGAAAGGTATGACTGCACTTGTGTGGTTGTGTGTGTGTGTGTGTGTGTGTGTGTGTGTGTGTGTGTGTGTGTATATATATATATATATATATATATATATATATATATATATACACACACAACAGCACTACAAATTGGACAGAGTTAATTCCCTTATGTTAGATGACCATAATGCATGATATATTTACAAAAGCATAATGAAATCTGTTAGCTTAGATGGTGTAGCAGTACGTTGCTGTGATTGTTAGTGCACAGGGTCCTGGGTTCAAGCCTTGGTAGTGATGACTTTTTTCACTAATGTTAAATGACCATAATGCATGATATATTTACAAAAGCATGAGTACATCTCACAGCTCATATGGTGTAGTTGTGCATTGCTGTGACTGTAGTGTACAAGGTCCTGGGTTCAAACCTGTCGAGGTTGGTTATTTTGTTGCTGGGCAGAACAGGGGCTGATTGAGACAGAGTGATTAAAGCAGGTTTAAGCAGTTGTAAGTGGGTTTGCATGGTTTTGTGAGAAGCTAAGCGATGCTAAGAAGCACTTAAGTCCCCTTAGCTTTGCTTAGCAGTGCTTATTCCCTCTTGAACCCACACTAATTTTAAATAAAGAAAAGAAAAAAAGTGATAGGAAAGTGGTGAAATGGGGGCAAGCAGGGGGTAAAACATTAGGAAAAGGAGCTAAGGATGTGCAGGCTGGGTGTAGGAAAGGACCATAGCTCTGCATTGTTTTTGCAGCAACAGCTGTGACTGATGTAAGAAATTTGGAATTTACAGCCTCACACCCCACAGGGTGGGGTGTTGGCAACATACATTGGTAGAGTAATTTGAGGATATATTGTTTTATGTCACTGGACATGGGGGCAAAATGTAAAGCTATGTATGGGGAAATGATTTTTTTTTTGTGGGACAGATGCCCCCCTTTTTTTAAGGTGAGAGTGCGATGTTGGGGAAGGGCTGTAGGTATGTTTTGGGAGGTTGGTTGGGTAGGATAGGTTGCATTCACAGACAGAAAAGACACACTAGACAGCAGACAGGGGAGTTATATGACACAAAGGGTGTAAACACCTTGGATGGAGAGGGTGGTTGGAAATCAGAGGCCCATGAGCCCCCAAATGGATACAGTGGGACTGAGATCCCCACCCATGGGTAGTCACCACTGCACCTTCATGGCCCCAAAGGTGGCTGTGCTGGGGGCTGGACAGCAGGGGCAGGCTGCCCCTTGAGGTGCACCAGGCAGCACTCAATCTGGCTCAGCCATCCATCCAACTCTGACTGGATGGCACTGTGCACCAGGCCCTGGAACATGTAGTGGGTGACTGGCTCCTCTCCATGCCCATGCCCGGGGGATGGGCCTCATCCCCTGAGGCAGTTCCACCCAAAGGTGGTGCAAGACCAGCGGAGGAGGATGTTCCAGGTTGGGTCCCAGACATGGTGGGGCCTGGTGCCATAGCCAGATAAGGCAGGACAGGTGGGTCCACTGGGATCTGCCTTCCCAAACATGCTATGGTGTTGAGGTTTTCCAAAATATATTTTTTAGTCATGAACAAAACATTTCAAAATTAGTTATAATAGCATGCGTGGGTGTTCCAATTAACCCAGAAGAATAGATTTGAAACAGTTGCATAGCAAACAGAACACATGCATAAATGGAACAACAGTAAGCATTGTAACAGCATGCCAGTTACATGGACTGCAACAGGCCACCAAAAATGGTATTTGAACAAGATATGTTAATATGCAACCAATTAAATATATGAATAATAATAGAACACATGTCCCAACTATAGGTTTTGAGAACAACATACACGTAGTATATGAATAATAATTACTGATGCATATAAGTGGTGGGAGGAGAGAAAAAAGTCCATTAACAACTGTATAGGTTTCTATTTTTTACAACAGTACTGCTCAATACTCTACAGGTCTACACTCACTTTATATCTACCTATGGCCCATAGCTTCTGTAGCACATACATACATGGCAAACTGTCAACCTGGAATGGTATGGGGCAAACTGTGACAACTATGGGTACATGACTAGAGGGGACTCGTACATGTCAGGGTTACATATATGACAAAGACAGTGTACCCTGCACTGATGTTGTATGAGTGTGCTCCTGGCATACTTTACCTGGATTCCTATCTGTGTCCCAAGGTTATTGGCACCAGTGGCCACTAGCTATGACAGCATGATACATGAGAGACATGGATCAGGAAGAGTGCATGGTGTATGTACCTATCCTGCTGTCATTTGCAGACATGGGGTTGGACAGTGGAACAGTTGTACATGGTGTATTAGAATCACCTTCATATAGCTGCTACAAGCATTTCTTTACCTGTAAGACCTATGGAGAAAATATCTGTTAACTCTATCTGACTATGTTTACAAATATTCAGGATTTCTTGAGTGTGTATATATATATATATATATATATATATATATATATACACACACACACACTCATCTCAGTACCACTCCCTGGATTCAAACCATGTCTGGGTGTGCAGAAATAAACAGCAAAGCTATTTCTCATCACACTGAGTTACTGGGGAACTGCTGTCTCTTCTTTGACTGATTTCTGCCTAATAGTCTCTTGGTTAACAGTCTGACCTTGTATTCCTGAGATTCATGCATGACAGCTAGTTAGTGTACTGTGTATAAATCCTTTGAAATAGTACAATCTGGAAAGCAAAGGTTAACACAAGGCAATGTTGCAGGGGACTCTATAATACATTACACATTACTATTCAGGGTTCAGATCTTAGTGCATAACATTTCATATTTAATTTATATCTTGTTTTACAGTGCCACAATCTACAGTTTTACATAACAGCTGGTTCTCATATCAGCCTCATTTAATGCATGCTGTCAAAGCCATATTTGCTGTGAAGAGCCTGAACACATTCTGTTTCTATAACAACATAGAGTAATCACAGCAGTTTGTGGTATAAATCTTTATTTTAGTAACATAACGTAGTGTTTTACTACTGCATATCCTGTAGATCAGTATTAGTCTGACAAACTTTATTTATTCAGTAGACACAGAACACACTATACCTACTGACAGGAAACAATGTACTCCTTCTTATTATTGCACTATATACTGCAAGATAGATCTGTACTCACCAGCCTGTCAGTACAGCCATGACAGTCAGTCTGCATGGGCCTCCACATTGCTAGCCTTCTCTGCTGCAGCTGTAAAGGGAAAAAACATTATGCATACTTATCTATCACATACTCAGGCTAGAGCTTGGTACAGCTATGGATGAGATACAGATACCATGCCCAAGCATCTTGGATTTACTGGGCCAAGAGTGCCCCCTTCCTATGCTTTAGGTCGGCATAATGATGTTGTACCTGCTCACCAGTTTGGTGGATTCCAGTGGCACTGGTGAGGTTGCATGCCAAATGGTCCCATGCCTCCGCTTTGTACTGTGAGCCCTGGTACTGGCCCAGCAGCAGTCTGTCATCATGGTGTTCAACAAGGAGTCCAGCCATGACCCTGGACTCTAGAATGCCCCAGAGCAGCACCCGGAAGTGCACTCCATCTCCAGTGCCAGACATGGTTCCTGCACAGATCAAACTGCAACATGTTCTGGGTGTATTCCTGTCTGTGCAGTTTTAATAAGGTCATATTTCTTCCCTTTGCCATCACTGGGCCATTTTGAAAATGTCGAGCACAACTTAGTGGTGCATAAATCCACTAAGCTGAGTTGAGCAGTGCTTAAATGGGTACATGTTGAGCAGTGCTTACTGCTGTGCAAATCCACTTAGCTGAGCTGACTGATGCTTAGAATTAACATCTAAGCAATGCTCAAACCAGTTGAGCAAAGCTAAGCACTGCTTAGCATTGCTCAGTTTTCATTTAAGAAAATATTTCAGGATTGCAAATTAATTAATCATTACTGACATATTATTAAGTGTATATGATTTACTTTACATGACATCCTTCTATGTGCTTTCATTACATTATCTTGGGATGTGACTATACTATATGGGGCACTGGTATATACATGGTTGATTGCACATGTTTTATCCACTGACACTTCCATTTTGGACCAGCTACACTCCCCTGATTAACAAATATCAATTACTACATCATTTAAATATAAAAATAATTTTAACAATGCTTTCCCATATAAAAATGAAGGGCCTGTCTTGGTACTCCAACTGTGAACTGCTGCATGCAAAGCCAGAACTCTAACCACTACACTATCTCGTCATTGAGGATTTTTAGCTATACGTTTGTATTTAGCTTCTATGAGATGTTTAAGCAATGCTGAGCAGAGGGCCATGACATGCAAACCCGCTCAGCTATGCTTAAACTTCACTTACAATGGAAAAAAATAATTTAATACAAGCACTTTAATTACATGTATTAATACTACTAGTGATTCATGTTTGGTAATGCACTACCTGTCATTCTATCAACTTTTTAAGTCTGTATATGCAATATCAGGATTGAAGTCACTAAATAATGGCATACATTTGAGTTTCAGACTTCTAATCCTTCAGAAAATGTTATGTTAATACAAACCCTGTTCCTCTATCAACTTTCTCAGTTTATGTAAGCTGTACTTAAAATATGTCCCTATTTTTGGACCTTTGTCCCCCCCCCCCAATTTGGTTGCCCTTTGTCTGGAGTTTGGTGACTTAGAGGTTTACAGGTATGGCTGTGTGTCTGAGGGCACACGTGTACTGTAAAGTGCCATACAGCACTTTCACAATGCAGGCGGTGTGTGATAGTACCTGTCACACACCCCTGCATTTATTTTGATTAATAATAACTCTTTCAGTGTCTGTGGACACTGTTTTACCTTTCTTAGCTGTTTTCAGTGTCTGCAGACACTGAAAGCCCTTAAAAAGTGCCGTATGCCACTTTGTGAGTGTAGGGGGTGTGTTAGATCTCTGAGCACTACTGCATCATGCTCACTGCACTCATTCAGTATTCATGTCCACAGATCCATTCTCAGTAGCACGATTTCATGAATATGTAAGGTGAGCTGCTGAGATGGCTATGCTGATACAAACACCATTCACCCTTTGTAGGAATAACACTATTGCTACATGGAGTTTATTGAATCCTGGGGCATGTCTAAACAGACTACTATCTCATCTGTAACGGAAATGTTTTTCTTTGCTTTATCATGGTCTAGTTCAGCAGATTTTTAATTCAGCTTTAAACAAAACTTCACTGCACATTTTAAGCCTCTGTCTTAAGCTTGCCATTACTGCTGCCAGTAAAACTATTATCTGGTGAAATGCTCAGGCTGCAGTGTAGGATGTTATTTGAAATACAAGGGCACTTGCTGATATGATTAAAAGGAGGGACCAGACACAGATGATGATCTCTCAACTTTTTGTTCAGGAATTCTGGATAAAGCCAAAAATAATGGGAGGGGAGGCAAAGGCCCCAGATCTGAGACAATTTAGAAATATTGCTCTAATTCACCTTAAAAAATTAATAGAAAAATAGCTTCTGCATCAATGTACATTTTCTGAATAATGAGAAGTATAAAACTCTAATGCCTGGCATTATTGACTGACTGTAACCCTCAATGATTTACCAGAAAATCAAAACTTTTATGAGGGACTGGACAAAAATATGATTCAAAGATGGGGACATTCTGCAAAATCAGGAACAGTTGAGAGGTATGATCACATTTTTCTTGTGCACTACAACACAGAAGCTTCCTGCTGTTTGACAAACCTCTCATTGTCTTGTAACCTTCTGTATTACTAGTCCTTACTAGCTAAGTATTCTATGTCAAATACCTTTCTAATTCTTTCATCTCTTTTTATTAATATACCCTGTCAGCATGAATTCAGATAAAACAATATGTTGTTTCATAGAAAAAGATATTCTGTACACATTGACATGACCTAGATTGTACAGGCTGGAGATTTCAGAGGCTGATGCCTATCCATGTCTGTCCTGGGGAATGGTGTGTTTTTTTCCAGTACAATATAGCTCGCTGTTGAAGGATGTGGCGGTGCAGCAGGCATGCACCAGTCAGGGATGCAAACTGATGACCACAGGTGTGGGGAGACATGCACATGCTTCTTTACTGGTGATGGCAGAAGCAGGAGGACTGGGAATGACCTAACATCCTGCAGTATAATGTCTTCAGCATTCTGTGCCTTAGCAATGTCAGCTATTAATAATCTGGAAGGTGGTGGGCAGTGGATAAGTTCTTGAAACTTGAGGTCAGCAAGTAAAAGTAGCAAAATTAACATTTAAAAAACTCATAAGTGTTACATTACTTACATGTTTTCCAAGCTTTGGACATTACCTGTTGTACCTTAGTCTTTGTCCACTTTTTATGTATGATGTAAACAAATATTGTGACCTTATGCCAAAAGGTTAAGCCATATAGCGCCTCCTAACCTACATATTCCATTATATGCAAAGAATACTTCCACATTGTTTAATGTCACTGAGGATTTCAGCAATGTGTACACTTTATAACTTCATAAAGTTTATATATTTTCTGGATGTGATAAAACTGTACTTTCTGTTGTTTCCCCTGAAAAGGGAATGGTGGAATCTACTTTTTCAAGAAAATACTATATAATAAATGCCCTTCTTACACAGAGAAACAATTAGGTTGGGTTATTTGGCTAGACTTATAAAGGTTGTTAGCCTAGTATACATCTATGAACCTATATAAACTATAAATTATGCCTACCTACTAATGCATGCTCATAAGGTGTTTCTATGATTATGTTTTTTTTCATTTACTGAAACCTTGCTAATATCTAGGTCCCTGCTATCAGTGTAGAAAACTGTCAAATGATAATCTTGAAATTAGTCAGATTAGTCAATTCTTTCCTGCCCCCTCATGCACATAGGCAGCCTAATTTATGCCTGGACTGCAAGGGTGTTGAATGATGCTGATAAAATTAAAAAATAAATGGAAAGTCTACATCAGCTTGTCCAAGCTATGGTATTTTCAATAATGTCACATGGATGTAAAAGCTGGACAGTGAAGAAACAAGTCAGAAAGAAATTTGATATGTTTGACTTATGTTGCTGGCAAAGAACACTGTGTGTAACATGGCCAGCCAAAAAACAAATCAATTTGGTACTGGAAAGATAAACATAAATGTTTTCTGGTAGTTCAAATGAGAAAACTTTCCCCAGGATTCAATAAGCCATTTTTTCCATGCAGGAATAGTGAAGCAGCTCCAGCATGGACTATGACCACTGAGCAATCCAGTAAACAAGGCTGGGGGCATGCAAGAGCCTGCCAGCACTGTTCTGGCACGGACACCACTGAATAATACTAATTACCTCATTTGTTGGTAAAAACCATGCAAATGAGGTGAATTAGCGATTCAGTAAACAGACAGGCATCTATGCAGGAACAATGTGAGGTACAGAAATGTATTTGTTTACTACCAAAGTACATTTCAAGTAAAGCATGTATTATAACCATTAGGCATGCCAATGGCCAAAACTATGGCCATTGACATGGAAAAGTGTTGCAAAAATATGAAAATCAAAGTTTTATTTTTTTGGATGATTTTGGCTATTTATTTTATTTATTTATTTGTTTTACATTTGTTAACCGGGTAGTCTGACTGAACACAGGTCCATTTTCAGGGGAGGCCCAAGGAGAAAAGCTCCACATGTGGATAGTTAAATAAGAGTTAAAAGTATCAGTTTTATACAGTTGCATATAGATACCAGTACTGAATTACAGAATTACATGCATACTTAAAAACTTGGATTACATACATACTTAAAGCTTAACAACATTAGTTTTCTTGTTCGAACTTTTTATTTTAGTGGTTCAAGGCTGAATAAGGTAGCATATAATTCTACAGTACAATATATATGAGAACGGTAGTCAATGTTTCAGACTTTAGAGACTATTTTACAGATAGCCAGGTAGTGAAGAAAGTGGCAAGCTGGTTAGTTAGGGTTGGCACAGGGGCACAACCAGTGACTTTTTAGGTATTTTTTGAGAGATGTTTTAAATTGGTTTATAGACTGGATTGCTGAAAGTTCGGCAGGGAGTCGGTTCCAGATTGTACCAACTGAGTTGCAGAATAATGACTCACCTGCTGAGTTTTTAGATTTAACAATTTGTGCCAGCATTTTGTCAGAAGAGTGGAGAGTTTTTAAGTTACTGTATGGGGTAATTATATTTTTGAGTATGGGCATGCTTTCTGGCTGATAGAGGACTTTGTGGGCTATTATTAATTGGTTATACTGTATTTGAGAGGGAAACTATAGCCAACCTAGAGATCATAGGTTAATACAGTGGTGGGTTCTATATGCCAGCCTGTGGCAAATCAGGTTATGTTATTGTAGCAGCTATTGAGTTTATTGAGGTCAGATTTACTCAGGTTTGTATAGATTGGGGAGGCATAAAGAAGGGTTGAAAGAAAATGTGTTCGGGCAAGCACTGTCCTAGCAGTTGGGGTTAGAAATGCCTTAATCCTATATAGAGATTCTAGCTTTGTGTTGGCTGTTTTAATGGTTTTGTCGATGTGGGCATCAAACTGAAGGTTATTGTCAACAATTATACCTAGTATTTATTTATTTATTTCCATTTGTTGACCGGGATAGTCCACTGGGTCGAGATGGCCCTTTTTCAGTGGAGGCCCGGGGAGAAAAGCTCCACAAGAAACATGTGTTACATAAAGATTCACAGGAAACATATTTTACATGACATAATATTATTTACAAAATTAATGTTACATTATGTTTGTTAATGAACAGAATTTTAGCAATGCATCTGGACAAGCCAGTTGACAGAGACAACGCTGAATTAGCTACAAGTTTAGTGGATCAAAAGAGGAGGTAGGAGTATAGTTGGTCGATAAATATGTTAGGTGGGAGCATGAGAGGGACATTTCCATTTGGAGGATAGATATAAGAGGAGCTGACTTTTGAAGTTATTAATGTCAGGTACGTTACTTAGGTGAGAAGGGAGTGAGTTCCAGAGTTTGGCTGTAGTGAAGGATAGAAATAGTTGGCCTGGGGGGTGAGAGGGTTTGTGTACTTGAAGCAGAGTAGTTTTGTATTACTTTCTGGAGAAATTATTGTGTCATTATTGGATGTTATGGTAAATGATGGGAGTGTAGCTTTCCAGGTGGAGGTGAAGAGTAGCAGTTTTGTTTTATTTGGGTTCAATAGAAGACGCATGTCAGTGAACCAGTTTTCTACTACATTAAAAGTATTTTGGGTTAAGGTCTGCAGGTCTAATGGGGAGGTGGCAGAGCAGATTAGGGTAGAGTCATCTGCATATTGAATGCAGGTTGCTTTGGGGATGACTGTATGAAGATCATTAATGAAGACGGAAAATAGGAGAGGTCCTAGTATAGATCCTTGAGGAACTCCCATGGTGACTGGCAGAAGGGAGGAAAGGCTACCCTTCCACAGCACAGCTTGTTGTCTGCCACTTAAGTAGGACTGAAACCAGCATATTGCCAGGCTGTCTATGGCAAGAGGTTTTAGTGTTTGAATGAGTAGATGGTGGTTTACCATATGAAATGCCTTAGGTCAAGAAAGACAGCAGAAGAGAGACTATTATTATTACAGATTTGATTTATTGTTTGAGAGAAGGATAAAAGGGCTGAGGTGGTACTATGGTGGGGTCTAAATCCATGCTGGGGGGAGCTAGGAGATTGTGCAAATTGAGGTAATGAAGGAGTTGCTTGTGGATACATTTTTCCATAATTTTTTCCATGGGGGACAGAATGGCGATGGGCTGGTAATTTGATAGATCAGTGGAGTTACCTCCTTTATGGAGAGGAATTACATGGGAAATTTTCCAGATGGAGGGGATATATGCTTCAGAGATGGTTCTGTTAATTAATATTGAAATTGGATATGCTATTGCATCTGCAGCCTTTTGAAGATATTCATCTGACAGTAGGTCTGCTGATAGGGTGGTGGGTTTCAGTTTCTTGATTACGGATCAGATAAATGCTGCTGGGACAGGTTGGAAGTTAAAGGATGGTTGGGTATTGGATATGGGGTTAATAGGGTCTAGGTTGTTGGGGCCTAGTTGGTTGGCAAGGGATTGTATAGTTTCCATAAAGAAGGTGTTGAATGTGTTGGCAATATTTTCTGGAGGTTTTTGAAGGCTAGACGCAGGGATAGGGGTAGTAGTATTACCTGGAAGGAGAAGATTGTTTAAGCTGGACCAAAATATTTGTGGTTGATTTTGATATTTATGTTGCAAGTTACAGTAATAGTCTTTTTTGTCTAATATTATAGACTTCTTAGCATAATTTCTTAGCTGTTTATAAATAAGTTGATCCTTAGGGGTTTTATTGGTTTTCCAAGAGGAGCAGGCCTTATTTCTCTTCATGATTTTTTGTGTAGTTTCTTTGGACAGCCACGGTGCTACTTTTTTCTTTGTTCTGATGGTCTGGGTGGGTGCATGATTGTCAAGGATTGTAAGAAATGTGGAGTTAAAGTGTGATACTGCCTCATCTAGTGGGAGTAGTTTTTGTCTATTCTAGTTACATGACTGAAGTTCTATTAGGAATTTCGTTTGATTGAAGCTCTTCTTGTTCCTAATAGTTCTGAAGGTAGGTATTTGAAGGATATCCGTTTTTTATCTGAGTATATACGTTAGGAAGTGGTCGCTTATCTCCTCAGGTTGGGTGCCTGTATTTATACATTTGGGGAGGGTTGTTAATGAGAATTCAATGTAGTATACTTTCTTTGTTATTGGGCTTACAAGTTCTGGTGGTGGAGGTTATGACTTGGGAGAAACCATATAGATTTATGTGGGTAGTAGGGAGGTCTGAGGAGCAGGTGTTCCAGTCTATATTAAAATCACCTAAAACAATAGTTTCTTGAGGGGAGTTTATGGGCAGCCACTGTAGGATATTGGTGTTGTTACCAGGTGGGATATAAATGCAGCCAATGTTTATAGATTTATGCTGGTTAATTTAAAGTTTTGTAAAGAGTATTTCAGCTTTATCAGCTTGGGGAGCTTGAGGAAAGTTGGAAATAGTTAAATCAATCAAAGATTTATATATGATGGCTACCCCCTCCCTTTTTGAGGTGCAGTCTAGTCGTATTATATTGTAACCTGGAGGAGTAACTTCACTGTCAGTGGTGGATGGCTTAAGCCAGGTTTCTGTAAGACATAGTATATCTGGGGAGTGTACTGCCAAGAGTGCATGCAGGTAATGGATTTTATTATTTAGGCTTCTAATGTTTAGGTGGCAGATGAGGAGAGAGGTAGAGGAGATGTTTAAGTTTTGAAGGCTAGAGGGGATGTTATATATTGGGTTGCATGCTTCCGATAGGGTTGGTCATGGGTTGGGGTGGATGTCTCCATCCATTGTGAGGTTAGTTTGAGAATTAATCATTAGTTTTTGAAGTCTGAATAAAAGTTTGTAGTAGTGTTTTGTTCTAAGGTTAACATAACTGGCTTGAATGAGATGTAGTGTTATTGTAGTATGGGAGATGGAAGGGGGGGGGTAGTGGGTGATTATAGTTATATGGAATAGCATGGGTATCGGTCTGTGATCTTGGGTAGTGAGAGCCTGGGAGGGGGGGGGATGTTCATAAGCTGTGATAAGGTACGTAATTATCAGCAAGGGTCAAAGGTAGTAGAAGGGCTTTAAATTGAAAGGTGAGATTGAGGCTTGTAGAGGCATTGACAAGGGTTTGCAGCTTACAATTGTTTAAGAATGGGGGTAGGAGGGTAGTAGATGATGGTAGAGTAAAGAAATATGGAGCGTGTTGTGTTTTAGGGTGGGTCTTACAATTGCTGATTGCTTCTATAATTAGGGGAGTGGCAATTGTGGCTATAAATTTAGCACCTCTAGAGGTGGGTGGAATTTGGGGGCAGGATAGGGCACAAAACGAGCACAAGCGTAGTGAGGACGAGCAGAGCGGGGCTTATACAGAGCTCAAGAATTTAAACACTTCCTTCAGGATTATGTTATGTATTTTCAAATGTTACATGTTTTATGCAGGGAGCTCTACTGTGTTTATGCTATGTATTTTCAAATTTTATTTTTTTTATGAGCTCTATTGTTTTCCTTAGATAGTATGATTAAGCTCTGTTTCTGAATGCTAAAACCTAACGCAGACAGCTGGACTACAGAGTTTACAGTAAAAAGAAGCTTTGTTCTGTGTGTCTGAATTAATTTATGCTCATGGGCTTATTAGGCTAAGGGGACCTGCTGTGGACCCAGTTTGGCTGTATTTTATATAATTTTAAAAGATAATGACCTGCTGTATTTTCTTTTGTTAATGGGGGACTCGGTGGATGAGATTTCTTGTATTTAACAGACAGCAAAAAGAAACTAACAGAACAGGCTAGTACATGTAAAATAATGTATCTAACAGTGCATATAACATGAACAACACTCCACTCGCTGTTTTACTTAGTGAACTAAGAGCAGAGAGGATATACGGCATTTACAAACTGTCTAAAGCAATTGCGAGTACAAAAACACTGTTACAGAGTGATGCTGATGCTTAGACTGAGTAGTATTTACTTTACAGTTCATTTACTACAATATAGACTGCATGCAAATTCACTAATGCTTTAAATAATTAAAATACAGGTTTCACATCCCAAATACTGATAGAACAAGCAACCGACTGGTCCATAAGAATTAACGGATTTGAAAACGACGGTTTTCAGGATGATATAAGTAACCTTTCTTGCGTAACTAGTCTAGGAGGGAGTAGGGCTCCTGATAGGCTAATACAGAGCTAAAGAGTTTAAATCCCTGCTTCAGGATTATGATATGTATTTTCCAATGTTATATGTTTTATGCAAGAATCTCTACTGTTTTTATGCTATTTATTTTCAAATTTTATTTGTTTTGTGCAGGGTGCTCTATTGTTTTCATTAGATAGTATGATTAAGCTCTGTTTCTAAATGCTAAAACCTAAGGCAGACAGCAGGACTACAGAGCTTACAGTAAAAAGAAGCTTTGTTCTGTGTGTCTGAATTAATTTATGGTCATGGGCTTCTTAGGCTAAGGGGGCTTGCTGTGGACCCAGTTTGGCTGTATTTTATAGAATTTTAAAAGATAATGACCTGCTGTATTTTCTTTTGTTAATGGGGGACTCGGTGGACAAGATTTCTTGTATTTAACAGGGTTGGTTCTTTCCCGAGTTCTGAGCCATTCGGGTAAAACAGGAAGGGTAAAAAGACCTGATAGATGATAGATTGTTAGCACTTTTTTTAAAAAAGAGAGATTGCAACAGTAAAAATATACTATGGGTAAGCTCACACTTTAAGGCTAGGCAACAGCTGGCTGTATAGCTTATTTCAATGTAATTGTAAACCATACAGTATACTAGAGACACAAAAGTCTATAGTCCTTATATTTATCAAGACAGCAAAAAGAAACTAACAGAGCAGGCTAGTACACTGCTCAAGCACAGACATTACACGGTTGAGCAGTGACAATGTCTCACCCCACTGTCTATCCACGACATTGGCAAGATGATATATGGCAACACAAATGCCGTGGAGGTTATCACGCATGGCAGGGAGTGCTGCATTCATGACCCTGAGCATCTGTCTGGTATTGCAGTCAGTACGTGCCTGTGCTTCCATGATGGACCATAACATGCATCTGGTGATACCTGCTGTGACACTTGTGATAGGGCCTTGATGGACAGCAGTCCTCCATCAAGCACCCCTGTCCATCTGCCTGTGTGTGACCTCATCTGCTTTCTGCCTGTGGCTGGTGTCTACACTAGCACTCACCATATTCAACACTAGCCTGTTCCATGCCACCACCCTTAAACTGTCCATTATCCGTGGCTGCTGGGGACTGGGTATGTGTGGGCATACTGACTATATGTGGGGACATGGTGGATGAAAATGGGATACCAAATGATAGCATGGATTCAGGCACTGACAACCCCACCTGTTCCTCACTATGGCCACCATCATCATGGGAATCTGCTAAGACACTGACATCAGGTTGTGAGGGGGAGGGACACCAACCCCTGTGTTCACCTGCGAGGGGAACACAACATATGTGAATTAATACCCTGCAGTATTATGTTTACTGATACACACACACACACACACACACACACACACACACACACACACACACACACACACACACACACACACACACACACACACACACACACACACATGTCTGGTACAGTCTGGCACAGCTGTGACACCTATGGGCCCTTCAGAGCAGATGTTACAGTAGTTCTGCCTGACACAATCCATCTCTTTCACTGCTACTGTAAGGCCCACAACAAAGGGTGACAGATCCTACTGTGTCATGGACCTAGTAGCAGAATGGTAATCGTGACCAAGACTAAGGCTATTGGAGTGAGCTATACAGTGTCACCAAGTGCATATCCATGTACTGTAAGAGCTGATGTACTGCTATACAGATCACACACAATGACAAGGTGTAAGGATATGTGATGATAACTGATGAAGGGATAAGACTATACACGTTCACTGCAGTACCTACACAGTTGAGACTCACAGGGATTCATTTCAGACAACATTGCAGGACAGTCTACAATACATACAGGAAACATGTAAAGTACTGGATGCATAACCTCCTAAGATGATACCAGGCTATTGGCCCTAATGCCCTCAAAAGCCTGGCCCAGACTTTCACAGATGTTCCTTCCAAGCCAGCACCTGTTTCTCCTGTCCAGCTAGTACACCAGTGGAATCGCAGGGGTGTCCCATCCATTTCCCATGCAGTTGTCCAGCTTCTTCTTCAAGAGGGCTATACACATACACTGCTAGACATGGAGAGGGAGTGTATTTTACAGACAGTGTATTGTGTGGGACACTGCACTATCCTGCCAAAAAGTACTATACATGTCACAGACCAGGTGAGGACCTTGTGTGCATGATGCGTGAGTGGGGTTTGTCTTACAGATATACAGAAATGCCATCAATGCTGGTTTGGAAATAGCCTTGTATGCCAGACTCAGGTCACCTATAGTCTCTCTCAGACTGAGTACAGGGACAGGGCTTTCACCCTACCTGTATTTGATAGGTGTTACAGATATGAATTTGACTGGTCAGGAACCTATGTGGTCTCTGCAACTGCTGCATTTGCTTGGCAAGGAACATGCCAAAAGTGCCATTGTAACTAGTAATGTGTCTGGTAAGGGTGGACTACAGGGATGTTGTGGCCTCCTGGGTCAAGGTTGATGTACCCATATTTTTGAGGTGGGCCATGTAGATGGCCTTCTGTACAGTGGTGCCCATATGGTGAAAAACTGTCAGGTTGCTACCAGCCTTGCAGCACAAGTAGCCTTACACCTGATTGCATGCTAAGTACATTATTACTGTCATAAGTAGTGTGGATAACATCTGCCACAGTAGGGAGAATGATGCCTCTCCTAGCATTTAGTTTGCGGAAATGCTTCTTGCACCAGTCATTAATTGGGTGAGGTCCTCTTCGGGGATGCTCACATCAATAGGGGAATGTAAGACAGTGGCCACCTTGCAAGTATTTTTATATCTGGTCAGCCACAGACCACTGATTTTGTCCTGTACCTCAGATACATATATCTCAAACAGTAGAGGCTCCCAGACCAATCCTTGGGGTACACTGCTTTGAAAGACTGTACTACTAGAGGTGGGTTCCACCACTATGACTTAGTGGGTACTATCATTGGGCCAGTTAGCTACCCATCTGATAACATACATGTTGATGCTTAGATGTGTAGGTGTATGTAGCCTGGCCACCTGGGGATTATTTTGAGAGAATTGGGCTAGGTGAAGATAGGCATTGTTCACCATCTTTCCCCTCATCTTTGTGTTTGGTGATCCCTTCAGAGAGGTTGACCAGATTTAGCAGGCCTGATCTCTCTTTGACAATACCATGCTGTGTGGGGTGGGCTCAGGCATTTTGATGTTGCCAATGTCCCTGGTCATAATGTCCTTGATATTGCTTCCATGCCCTTGCAGAGCAGGCTAGTAAGGCTGATGTGTATATGATTGGCTGGATCAGTGGATTGCTTCTCCTTTGTGTATAGGGATGACAGTTGCTGTCCTCAGTGCAGATAGGATGGCACCGGTGCTCAGGCTTTGGTTGACTACAGTGCAGAATGGATCTGAGAGCCCAAGTCTGTGTTCATGTAGGATACAGCCAGGGATGGTATCAGGCCTATGGATACTTCTGTGTGTTGCCTTTTAGAGGGCATTATGGACCTGCTTCCTGATGATGAGGGGAGGGGGGCAGATGCTGTGCATGCACATTTGTACCAATGGGGGGACAGGGGGTGATGTTTACACTTCACCTGTCTGCAGTCAGTTGCCTATATCTATGCTGTATGTGTATGTGGTGTTATTGAACACCACTACAGAGCAAATTTGTGCATTGCCTCTGGGATTGCAGACACATGTGTGGAAGGCCTAGTGATTGGCCTTGGTGGATGTGTGCAATTTGCACTCAAAGATAGCCTTAGCGTAATTTACCTGTGACCTTATCTGCTTGTACAGACCAAGGTGACATTGCTTCCAATAAGACACCTGTTCCTTCTTGGCCCTGTCCAGCAATTATTTCCACCTATTATGGTATTTGTGTATTGCTACTGTCCACCACAGATGTTTACCCTACCTTGAGGAAGATGATGTTGTCCTGTCAGGTATTGCTGAGTCCATACAGCTATCTAAACCTCAAAATGCATGCACTCGAAGCACTCCTCATTATGGAGAACATCAATATCTGTGCAGTAACAGAAACCTGGTTTAAGGCTCCAGAGACCACTCAGCACTACCAGGGTATAACTCCTACCATACTTTTCGGCCACAGAACCCGGACTGAAACACAAAAGGCGGGGGGTGTATCCATATTCATCAAGGATACCCACACCTCCAGGTTAGTGGTGCAGCACAAGGCCTCAGAGATCATCCATGTGCAACTAACAATGGACAAAACTGCATTTCAAATTGTAGCTTGCTACAGATCACCCACCATGACCCAGGACCCCCATTCCGCATTTCTGGAGACACTGGAAAATATGAAGGTCCTACCAAATGCCCTAATATTGGGTGATTTCAGTTACCCAAACATTAACTGGGAGAACTACTTAAGTACTAACTCCCTTGCCCAACGCTTCCTAGATTTTATAAACTTGAACGCCCTGGATCAACTGGTCAACACCCCCACCAGAGCTGGCAACATATTGGACCTGGCCATCACCAACATGGGCGACCGGTGTTCTACACTGGAGATCAACCCCTCATTGGTTAGATCAGACCATAGACAAATCACTCTAGATATCCACATTCTGCCCTACCCCCAATCAAGGAAGCCACCATGAAAAACTTTTTAAAAGCAAACTTCACATTACTTAAGACTGAGGTGGAAAGGTTTATAGCCTCCATGCTAAAGGACAATGCTGTCCAAGCTGCTGAATCCCTTACAAAGGCACTCTATGAGCACCTCGACAACGAAAAATCTCTAAAACTGGTAAACAAAGACAAAAACGAGCGGACTTCTTAAAATGGACTCTTTAATTCAAACTTGGTCGCCAAGTTTGAATTAAAGAGTCCATTTTAAGAAGTCCGCTCGTTTTTGCCTTTGTTTAGCACTCTATGAGCACCTGCAAGAATGCATGAATCATGCTATCCCAAGCAAAACCAAGACTCACTCCTCCAAGAAAAGGAAACCAGTCTGGTGGACCCCTGCCATAAACAAGCTATACAATAGAAGGAAGAAGCTAGTACAGAAAAGAGTAAAATCCCATGAAGGAAAGACATTACTGATCAGTATCAACAAGAAACTACGATCACTCATAAAATCATCCAGGGCTAGCTTCGAAAGAAAAATTGCCAAGGACTCCGAAGATAACCACAAAGCGTTAATTAGCTATGTCAAGAACCTAAGTGGAAACTCTCAGATATGCTCTGAGTTAGTGCAGAATGGCACAAAATACACTGAACCGACTGATATTGACAACATTCTGGCAAACAGGTTTAGTGCAAACTTCACCCCCCTCTCACCCCCTAAAGGGCCCATAACCATACCAGAAGAATGTAGAGTCCCAGCAATCACTGACACACAGGTTAAAACAGCCCTATTCAAAGCCAAAAACACAGCTTCTATGGGACTGGATGGCATCCCAAGCTGTGTCTTACATGAACTCCAAAATTAACTAACCCCTCACCTAAATGCACTGTTCAAACTCAGCCTCTTACAGGCTACATACCCATTGAGTGGTGCACAGCAACAGTTATCCTGCTCCACAAAGGTGGAGACACAACAGACCCAGGGAACTATTGCCCTATAAGCCTGACTAGACTGGTCTGCAAGGCTATGGAGCGCATCATCATGGAACTCAGTAACAGAGGCATTGGGAACCTCCAATCACTGAACCCTACCCAGTTTGGCTTTGTTAAGGGCAGATCATGCCTCCTAAACCTGGTGGACTTCTTTGAGACAGTTGCCAAGGCTTTAGATGAGGGAAAGAAGGTCCACACAGCCTACCTAGACCTCGCAAAGGCTTTCAACACCATTCCCCATTCTGGTATTATAGACAAGCTCACCAGCCTGAACATAAACCCCTATGTCATGAGACGGGTTGCCAATTGCCTAATGGATAGAACCCACACGGTGAGAGTTGCAGGCTTTAGGTCCGACTCTAAACCAGTTACAAGTGGCATCCCCCAGGATCTCTCCTGTTCAGTATATACTTCTCAGAGGTACAGGCAAGCACAGGACTATGGCTGACCAAGTTTGCAGACGACTGCAAACTGGGGGCCATAATTGACTCTCCGGCTGATACAGAAATCCTCCAGAAGAGTTTCACTGAGATGGATACCTGGTGTCAAAATCATGACCTCAAGCTAAATGTCAAAAAATACATAGTAATCCCTTTTGGAAAAAACAAAGTACCCGTGAATTACCACATACGTGGTAGTCCCCTAAATACAGAAAATGTAATAAGGGATCTCGGGGCCCAAGTAGATAGTAATCTCTCCTTTGATAATCATATTGCCAAGGTGGTTAGAAAATCCTTCTACGTGGCCCACCTAATCACAAAAGGGTTCACATCTAGAATAAAAGAGGTTATTGTGCCCCTCTACTGATCACTCATCAGGCCCATCATAGAGTACAATGCCCCATTTGGCCCCACAAGACACGTGCAACAGCTGGAAAGACCACAGAAGTACCTCACCAAGAGGATTACTTGCCTCAAACAGATGCCTTATGCAGCCTGACTGAAGAAACTCTAGCTGTACTTGGTTGCATACCGCTTAATCAGAGGTGATCTCTGCCTGACATACAAGGCCATGTCCAACCCAGAAATGATGGACATGCTCCACCTAAAAAAAACAAATCCCCGAGTGCCACACGCTCTAAAGATCTAAACCTCACCACAACAATAAATAAGACGTGCTGGAGGAATAGATTCCTGTCCCAGAGACTCCCCATGCTTTGGAACAGGATTCCAATCTACATTAGGCAGAGCCCCTCACTAACACTCTTCAAGAGAAACCTTGACGAGTGGATGAGAAACAGAAAATTTGCCCTGGGGATCACTGCAGTGGCTCTGCTGGACAGAGACACTGGGAACTAATGGCTCTGCTGGACAGAGGCACAGAGAACTGATCTAAGGGGTTGGCGGAAGCCAACACATTCTGGCTAGGCTTACAGATGTCCTTGGGCAGATAGCTTAGTACTTACCTATGAACCTATGAACATACTATTGTGTTGTGGGCCTGGACACTACTGCTAGTTCCAACTGATGGGACATTGGCTGTAAAGCTACTTCTACCTGCTCTGAGGAGATTTATAGTCATTTGTGTAAAATTAATTTTGTTTGACCCTGACAAGGGGGGACAGGGGATATGGTGACCTGAACAGTGATGGCTATGTGGTCAGATGTTACCAAGGAGGATGACACTGTAGGAGTGCTACAGTGGCTACTCATGTTGGTTATGACCAGGTACAGGATATTTCCATCTGTCGTAGGAGTGTTGACCAGCTGATCCATTGGATTGCCATTGACAAAGCAGAGGAATCTCTGTGCATTCATGTTCAGGTGGCATAAGTCATGCACACCATGGTTGGGTAGTTGAAGTCACCCAGGAGCAGGGTAGATGGTTGAATCCTGACAGATTCCAGCAAGTCCCAATATGTGTGGTGGGTGTCCATTGTCATGGTTGGAGGCCTGTAGCTGTCTATGATTTGAGTAGATGTTTTGTCAACTGTTAACTGCACTCGGAATGTCTCCCATGCATCATGCTGTTTGGCCAGCTTGGAGGTGTGTATGTGTATGTTATGTTCAACACTCCATCTCCTGTGGCTTTGTAGCCCTCCATCTGGGGTCAAAACATATTATGGGATGAGTAACCTGGTAACATTAGTGTACTCTCCACAGCTACAAAGTAGGTGTCAGTGACTGCACAAATGTTGGTATCCTACAGGACAAGATATGCCTGCATAGACATGGGTTCATGCTAAGACACCTAGCTCCTGTTAGAGCAAGACATCTACACAAAGGTACATGTCACTGGTGGGCAAAGGCCGGAAAATAGTGTCACTTTATGAATCTTGCTGAATCACATGTAGTTTCCAGCAAACACAATGTCGTATTCACAGGTCTACTCTGCAGGATATGACTTCTTACAATCAAATGTATGCTATTATGTTATGACTTCAGTCTTAAATGGGTTGCCAGTGATGTGCCAGACAATACACAACTGTATGAGGTATTGACTGAAAATATGAGGCAGACATGTGCTCAGTCTGGAAAACTCTAGACAGTTGTCAGGTATGGGCTCAGTATATAACATACAGTTCAACACACACTTCTGCTCTTGTGTACTATGCACATACCTTATGTAAGTCTCTTACATTTGTAGGACAAGCATATGTATCATAGTAGCATTCACAGGTGACATATGAATATGTACAACATCCCAGGTAGCTGGCCTAGCAGTGTCACACTCAGTATTGCACAGTAGACACTCCAGTAGTAGTCATACATGAGCTGACCTTTCCTGGGGTGACTCAGGGGCCAGCGATATAATCCATGTCAATGCAGACAGGGCAAGTAGGAATGACCATAGGTGCCAGGCAGCAGCATGTGAGTCTAGCAGGTCTTGTCGTGACCTAATGTTTAATGTCCTATTTGACATGATTGCATCCCCCCTTCTGTATTCCATTACAAGCTTATGTGATTGACATATTTGTTATAGTGCTGAAGAGTTTCCTCAGAATACTGCAAATGGTTAGGTTTGTGTAGTCACAGTCTGTCTTTGTGTGGATGGGTTCAGAACTGTGTTGCATAGGCAGCAGCTTGCCTTTTGTAGATAATGCTCATGAACAGGTGATGGCCTGTGCACCAATTTGTGTCTTCCACTTGCTACTTGCATCCAGAGCAGTTGTGTTGTCTTTCCATTAGCCAGTGTCATAGCAACACAGTGCTATAATTAAGTCCTTCGTGTGGCCCTTGCCCCTTTTCCTTGCCTGTGTGGGGGACATTATGGAGGTGTGGTGGCTACAGCTTCACAGGCAGTAGGTGTAAATACCTCTCAGGGCAAGACATGTGGAGATGGCCAAACAACATGGGGGACAAAGCTCAAGAATTGGGTACAGATTATAAGTAACTGTTGCTGTTATACACTACAGGATTGCTAGATTAACAGGGTTTGTCCAGACATGCATTTTCTGCATGACTTGACGTCTGACAGTAATATGTCGCTGACATACCTCTCAACTGCCCATATGTCTACAGACTGCCCAGATGTTTGCCTGTTATGTTTGGTCTGTTCCTCAGACAACTTTGTTTTTGTGAAATCAGTAGGATAATGTGAGGATTGTAGTCAGTAAATGTTGACATCTATTAGTGTTTCAGGCATCATATCCTTCAGGGTTGTTATGCTACATCAAACCCTGTAACACCAGCAACTGTTTCAGTTTGTAGCACCATTATGTGAGATACATCCCTCTTTCTGGCCCCCTGTCCCCTAGTATGTCATGCTTTGTCCAGATTTCTTGCAGTAAGAAGTTCAGAGGTATGGTATATCATTATTTAGTGACTGCACTCCTGGTATCTTCCCAGTGACTTAGCAGACTCCTGGAAGTGGTTTGCGGCAGTTACCATTAATATGTTCCCACACCCTGGACATTCTGTGGAAGTCTGTATAGTTGAGAGTTATGTATGTCTGGCCATTGTTAACAAACTGCCAAGACTGTATAGCAGTATTGTGTGTAAATGTTTGTTGGGCTGAGTAGGGAGAGTAGCAGATGTGAGTGTCATAGATCATTTTCTATCCGACTGTGCACACTGCTACAGTTGTTGGTGGTCTATCAGGTATATATGTTTGCAGGGCAGACTGGGAAATGTCCTGTAACACCTCATGATTCCCAGTAGACTGTGAGTTGGGCCACTATTGTAGTGTGTGACTGGCAATCAGGATATGTTTGTTCGAACAGTCGTTCTGCTCTAGAGTTCATTTAGGGTACTGGTTATGTTGCTATGACTGTGGTGCAAATGGTCGTGGGTGGACATTTTTGCACTAATATCTGCTTTTCCCTAGAGTTCCATCCCTGTAGTGCATGATATATTTGGAAATACATGGGTAATTCCCCAGAGCTGATTTGGGATAGTGTCATGTTGGTCTTACTGTAGTTCAGAAGGTGCTGGGTGAAATGGTTGGCAGCTCTCACTGTTTTTTTCTCTTCTGTTACATGACTGCAGCCATACCTCTCTACTGTCCAGATGTCTAGACACTGTCCAGATGTGTGGCTCATATGTTTGGAATGTTCCCCATGACAGTTGTGGGTTTCTGACAAATCACTGGGATGATGTGAGCATTGACATTGGTAAATAATGACATTCATTTGTATTTCAGACCCGGAATCTATCAGGAACTATATGTTAAATCAAACCATGCTACTCTAGCAGACATTTACATGTATAACAGCCATATTTCAAAGATGTCACTATTGTTTGCCCTTTATCCCCCCACTTTGTCACGCTTTTTGCAGATGTCTTGCAGTAAGAGTTTGGTTATCTATCTATCTATATATCTATATATATATATATATATATATATATATATATATATATATATATATATATATAAATACACGCACACACACACACACACACACACATATATATATATATATATATATTTGTATTTATATATACATTTATATGTACATGAGTACTTGGGATATATATTTTTCCCTTATGGTGCATGATATGTTTGTAAAAACATTATGAATTCCTACAGCTCAGATGGTGTAGAAGTACATTGCTGTGATTGTAGTGCACAGGGTACTGGGTTTAAGACTTGGAAGGGATGACTGTTTTAATTAATGTTAAATGACCAGGATGCATGATATGTTTGTAAATGCATTACAAATTCCCACAGCTCAGATTGTATAGGTTCATAGGTTCATAAGTGTGTACTAGGCTAATGGCGCTGGAGCTTTTACAAGCCTACCCCATAGGATTACCCTGGCATCATGCCACCCAACCTTAGTTTCCTGTGCCTCTGTCGAGTAGAGCTACTGGAGTGATCCCCAGGGTGAACTTTCTATTTCCCATCCACTCATCAAGATTTCTCTTGAAGAGGGCCAGTGAGGTGCTCTGTTTGACATGTATGGGAAGTATATTCCATAGCATAGGCAGTCTCTGGGTTAAGAACCTGTCCATCCAGCGTGTTCTGTTGATTGTGGTAATGAGGTTGAGGTCTGTGGAGCATGTTCATAGGTTCTTAGGTAGGTACTAGGCTATTGGCCCTAGGGCCTATATAAGCCTAGTCAAAAAGGTACCCTGGCTTTCGCCACCCAAGAAAATTATTTTCCTGTGCCCCTGTTGAGCAGAGCCACAGACGTGATCCCCAGGGTGAATTTCCTATCTCCCATCCAATCATTAAGATTTTTCTTGAAGAGTGCTAATGAGGAGCTTTGTTTAATATAGCTAGGTAGTTTGTTCCAGAGTATGGGAAGTCTCTGGGACAGGAATCTATCCCTCCAGCATGTTCTGTTTATTGTGGTGACAAGGTTTAGGTCTCCAGAGCATGTAGCTTGGAGGTATTGGGATTTCTTTAAGTGGACCATGTCCAACAGCTCTGGGTTTGACATAGTTTTGTATGTTAGGCAGAGATCGCCTCTGAGTAAGCGATATGCGATGGAATAAAGCTGGAGTTTTTTTAGACAGTCTGCGTAGGGTATCTTTTTCAGGCTGATAATCCTATTTGTGAGGTATTTCTGTGGCCTTTCCAGTTGTTGTAGATATCTTGTGAGATACATACCAAAAGGGTTACTGTATTCTATAATGGGTCTAATGAGTGATGAGTAAAGAAGAACAATGACCTCTTTTTTCCTGGATGAGAAACCTTTTGTGATGAGGTGTGCCACATAGAAGGAATTCCTGACTACTGTGGTGATGTGATTATCAAAGGATAGACTGCTGTCCACCTGTGTCCCAAGGTCTCTTATCACACTTTTGGTGTTAAATAGACTACCACATATGTGGTAGTTGATGGGTACAGAGTTTTTACCAAAAGGAATGACAATGCATTTTTGGCATTGAGCTTGAGGCCATGGCTTTGACACCAGGCATCTGTCTCAGTGAGGCCCTTTTGTGGGATGTCCACATGGTTAGGCATTTCGATTATGGCTCCTAGTTTGCAGTCATCTGATAACTTCATTAGACAAAGACCTTCTGTGTTAGCCTGTACTTCAGTGAAGTAGATACCAAACAGGAGAGGACCCCGGACTGAACCCTGTAGTACTCCACTTGTCACTGGTCTGAAGTCAGATTTGGAGTCTGCTACTTTCACAGTGTGGGTTCTGTCAGTGAGCCAGTTGGCAGCCCATCTTGTTACATAGGGATTTATACCTAGTTTAGTGAGTGTATCTATAATTTCAGAGTGGGGGATGGTGTTGAAAGCCTTGGCATGATCTAGATAGGCTGTGTTAACCACTTTACCCTCATCTATGGCGTTGGTGACTGCTTCAAAGAAGTCTATCAGGTTTGGGAGACATGATCTGCCTTTTACAAACCCGAACTGGGTGGGGTCCAGAGTTTGGAGATTACCAATGTCATTATTTATAAGTTCCATGATGATACATTCCATAGCCTTGCAGACCAGGCAAGTCAGGCTAATGGGGCAGTAGTTCCCAGGGTCTGTGGTGGCTCCTTTGTGGAGTGGGATGACCATCACTGTGTGCCATTCAGTGGTCACAAAGCCTGAGGTAAGGCTATGACAACATGGTACTTAGGTCGGGTGCCAGTTCGTTCTGCAGTTCATGTAGAACGCAGTCTGGGATGTTGTCAGGTCCCATGGATGCTGTGTTCTTAGCTTTGGAAAGTGTGGTTTTTACCTGTGCATCCACATGATTACAGGAACTTTGCATTCTTCCGGTATAGAGATGGGCTCTTTAGGAGATGAGAGGGGATAAAGTTAGCACTGAACCTATCTGCCAGGATGTTGGCAATATCTGTTGGTTCTGTGTATTTAGTGCCATTGTGCTGTACTCCGAGCATATCTGAGTGTTGCCATTGAGATTCTTGACATAGCTGTGGTTGTCTTTAGAATCAGGGGCAATTTTGTTTTTGTAAATAGTTTTGGAGGATTTTATGAGGGATCTCAGCTTCTTACTGAGGCTGACCAGGAAGTTCCTCCAATCATGGGATTTTACTCTTTTTTGCAACAGTTTCTTTCTTCTGTTGTAGAGTTTGTTTATGGCAGGGGACCACCAGATTGGCTTCCTTTTCTTGGAGGATAGCATCTTGGTTCTGTTAGGGATTGCACGATCCATGCCCTTGTGTAAGTGCTTATAAAGTGCATTTGTGTAGGATTCAGCAGTCGTATCTCTATTGTCCGTCTGCATGGGTGTCATGAAGTTTGCCACTTTTGTCTTAAGATACGTGAAGTTGGCTTTGGAGAACTTTTTTACACTGGTTTCCCTAATGGGGGTGGTACATTGTTGTTATTGTAGTGCACAGCATTCTGTGTTCGAGACTTTGTTGCTAGGCAGAACAAAGGCTGATAGAAATAGAGAGATTAAGGGACTTTTAGGCATTTGTAATTGGGTTTGCACAGTTTTGTGCTGAGCTAAGCAATGCTAACAGATGGTTAAGCCTTCTTAGCTTCACTTAACATCATTTACTCCCGCTTACACCCACGCTAATTTTAATTAAAGAAAAGAAAAAAGAGTGACAGGAAAGTGGTGAAATGGGGGCAAGCAGGGGGAAAACCAGCTAGGGATGTGCAGGATGGGTGTAGGAAAGAACCATAGCTCTACATTTCTTCTGCAGCAACAGCTGTGAATAATGTGTAGAATTTGGAATTTACAGCCTCACACCCCAAAGGGAGGGGTGTTGGCGACAGACATTTGGAGAATAATTTGTGTGTAGATTGATTAATTTTACTGTACATGGGGGCAAAATGTAGAGCTATGTATGGGGCAGTGATTTTTTTGTGGTACAGATGCCCTTTTTTTTATTTTAGGTGAGAACGGGATGCTGGGGAAGGGCTGTAGGTATGTTTGGGGAGGTAGGTTTGGCAGGATAGATAGCATGACACATGAGGGGGAAACACCTTGGATGAAGAGGGTGGTTGGCAATCAGAGGCCAATGAGCCCCCAAATGTATACAGTGGGACTGAGGTCCCACCCATGGGCAGTCGCCACTGCACCTTCACAGCCCCAAAGGTGGCTGTTATGGGGGCTGGACAAGAGAGGCAGCCTGCCTCTAGAGGTGTGCCAGGGAGCCCTCCATCTGGTGCAGCTGCCCACCCAACTCAGAGTGGATGATGCTGTGCACCATACCCTGGAACATTTTGTGGGTGATGGGATCCCCTCCGTGCCCGAGTCTGAGGATCCAGACCCCATACCCTGAGATGGTTCCACCTGAAGGTGGTGCAGGACCAGCGGAGGATGGTGTTCCATGTTGAGTCCCAGATGTGCTAGGGCCCAGTGCCATGGCCAGATGGGGTGGGACAGGTGGATCCCCTGGGATCTGACTTCCCAAATGTGCTATGGTGTTGTGGTTTTCCCAGATATATTGGTTAGTCATGCTCAACACATTGCAAAATTAGTTATAACAGTATGCATGGGTGTTCCCATTAACCCAAACCAACAGATATAAAACAGTTGCATAGCAAACAGAACACATGCCTAAATGGAACAACAGTAAGCATTTTAACAGCATGCAAGTTACATTGATGGCAGCAGGCCACCAATAATGGTATTTGAACAAGGTGTATTAATATGCAACCAATGAAATATATGAACAATAATGGAATACATGTTTTAACAATAGGTTTTGAGAACAACATACCCATAGTATATGAATAATAATTACTGATGCTGATGATGGGTGGAGGAAGAGAATAAAAAGTCCATTAACAACTGTATCAGCTTCTACTTCTCACAACAGTACTGCTCAATACTCTACAGGTCTGCCCTCACATCTACCTATGGCCCATAGCTTCTGTGGCACATACATACCTGTTAGTCTGTCAACCTGTAATGGTATGGGGCAGACTGGGTGAACTGTGGCTGCTTTACTGAAGGGGGCTTTTACATGTCAGGGTTACATACTTGACAAAGAAGGGGTACCCTGCAATGATGTATGAGTCTGCTACTAGTATAGTTCACCTGGATTCCTATCTGTGGCCAAGGTGATTGGCAGCAGTGACCACTAGCCATGACAGGGTGACACTTGAGAGACATATATCTGGAAGAGGGCATGGTGCATGTACCTATCTTGCTGTCATTTTCAGGCATGGGGTTGGACAGTGGGATAGTTGCACATGGTGTATTGTTATCAAGCAGCTACTACAAACATTTCATTACCTGTAAGACCTGTGGAGAAAATATCGGTTACCACTATCTGACTGCTTCTACAAATATTCCAGATTTCTTGAGTGTATATATGCAGGGTCTATATTAGAAGACCGAATATTTAGGTGATCGAACACCTAAACATCGATCTTCTAATATTGAAAGCAAAAAATGACGAACGGATGATTTAACGCAGGGAAAGATTTCCCTTGGCCGTTCGCCAGTTTTTGCTATTTCCCTACTGTTGAGTGATCTCGGAGTTGGTATATTTAGTTAGGGGGTGTGTGGGGGGCATAGCCCCCCATGTTGGGAGGGTGTGGGGAGCAAAGTCCCCCACTTAATTTAGATGTAAAGTAATGTTTTTTGTGTTGTGGCTGAGGGATGTGTTTCCCTGTGACATTCAACATTGTGTGGTTCAATATTAGCAGATCGATGTTTAGGTGTTTGATCACCTAAATGTTTGGTCTTCTAATATAGACCCTATATGCACATATCTCAGTACCACTTCCTGGATTTGAACTGTGTTTGGGTGTGCTAAAATGAACTACAAGACTGTTTCTTGTCACACTGGGCTACTGGTCAACTGCTGTCTCTTGTTTGACTGCACTGTGTAGTAATCCTTTGAAATTATACTATCTGGAAAACAAAGGTTAACACAAGGCACTGAAGCAGGGGACACACTATAATGCATTTGACATTAGTATTCAGGGTTCGGATCTTAATGCATAACATATGTCATATTTCATGTATATCTTGATTTACAGCTCCACAAGCTACTGTTGTGCATACTAGCTGATTCTCAGAGCAGCCTCTGTTAATTCATGCTGTAAAAGCCATATTGTCTGTGCAAATCCTGTACACATTCTATTTCTACAGCAGCATACCGGAATTAACACAATAGTTGGTGGTTTAGGTTTTTATTGTAGTTATATGACACAGTGCTCTACTACTGCATATGTTGTGGATGACTATTAGTCTGGCAAACTTTTCTTTAATCGTTACACACAGAACACAGTAAACAATTTACTCCTTCTTATTTATTTCACTATATACTTAAAGGTAAATCTGTACTCACCAGCCTGTTGGCGAATCCTTGTCAGTCTGTTGGCATGGGCTTCCATGTTCATAGCCCTCTCTTCTGCAGCTGTAGGGGTAAGAAACAAATATTATGCATGCCTGTCTATCACATACCCAGGGTAGAATTTGGTACAGCTATATCTGGGATACTTACAACCTGCTGGAACATGCCAGTCCTGAGCATCTTGGATCCACTGGGTCAAGAGCTCCCCTTTCCTATGTTTTAGGTTGGCATAATGATGCTGTACCTGCTCACCAGTTTGGAGCATTCCAGTGGCACTGGTGAGGTTGCGTGCCAGATGGTCCGAGGCCTCCACTTTGTACTGAGAGTCCTGGTACTGGCTCTGCAGCAATCTGTCATCATGGTATTCTGTGAGGAGTCCAGCCATGACCCTGGACTCCAGGATGCCCCAGTGCTACACCCGAAAGAGTGCACCCTCTCCAACACCAGGCATGTTCCTACAGAGATCAAACTAAACAGGTTATTGCTGTATTCCCACCTGCATGTTTTAAATAAAGTCATATTCCTGCCCTGTGCCATGATTGGATCATTTCAAAAATACTGAGCAGCTTAGCAACATGCAAACCCACTAAACTGGGTTGAACAGTACTTAAAGGGGTAATTGCTGAGCATTGCTTAACAGTGTGCAAATCCATTTAGCTGAGCTGATTGCTGCTTAGCATTCACATGTATGCAATGCTTACAGTGACTAAGCATAGCTGAGCACTGCTAACCATTACTCACTTTTCATTTTAAAAAATATCAGCTTAATGACTTAATTAATCATTACTGACATATTAATAAGTATATATGATTTACTTTACATGCCATCCCTCTGTGTGATTTCATTGCATTACCATGGGGTGTGACTATAGTGTATGGGACACTTGTGTATTTCACATGTTATATGCACTCAGATGTACATTTTAGAGCAGCTACCCTGGTTGATAAATATCAATAACTACATAATTTAAAATTAAAATAATAATTTTAAAACTGTTTTCCCATGTAGAAATGAAGTGCTTGTCTTGGTACTCAAACCATGAATACCTGCATGCAAAGCCAAGACTCTAACCACTACACTATCTCAGCATGAGGATGTTAGATGCATATTTTTATTTATCTCCTATGGGATGTTTAAGCAATGTTGAGCAGAGGGCCATAACATGCAAACCTGCTCAGCTGCACTTAAACATACCTTAGAATGTAAACAAAAAACAAAAAAAATAATGTATATGTATCTGTACTCCTTGTCAGTCACAGTAAGGGAAATTATAAAAGGACACATAGGGACAGATTTTAATTACTGCTCTTGCAAACTTAGGAAATGTGACTGTGGTTTTCTAGCAAATCATTGGCAAATCATTTGATGTTTAGGTCAGAAAATACTGACAGACATTTAGGTTTCAGACTTCATGCCTTCAGAAAATCTGTCCTACTGCAAACCTTTTATTCTATCAGCTTTCCAGGTATGTAAGTGCAATATTTAAAAAGTGTCCCTACTTTTGTGATTTTTGTCCCCCCATTATTTATGGCTTTGTACAGTGTTCTTGCTCTAGGAGGTTGAGAAGTATGTGAGGCACGCATCTGGGCATTCTGCGGAAACCTGTATATTTGAGGGCTATGGCCGTATGGTACTTTTTCAATGGCAGACAATTGAGTTTCAGTCTTCATACCCTTCATGAACTCCATGCTAATGCAAACCTTTCATTCTATCAGCTTTCCAGGTTTGTATGTGCAATATTTAATGAAGTGTCCCTATTTTTGTGCCTTTGTCCCCCCATTATTTATGGCTTTGTACAGCGTTCTTGCTGTAGGAGGTTGAGAAGTATGTGAGGCATGCATCTGGGCATTCTGTGGGAACCTGTACAGTTGAGGGCTATGGCTGTACAGCACTTTTACAATGGCAGACATTTGGGTTTCAGTCTTCATACCCTTCAGGAAGTCTGTGCTACTGCAAACCTTTGATTCTATCAGCTTTCCGGGTTTGTAACTGCAATATTTAAAAAGTATCCCTATTTTTGTGCCTTTGTTCCCCTATTATTTATGGCTTTGTACAGCTTTCTTGCTCTAGGAGGTTGAGAGGTATGTGAGGCAGGCATCTGTGGAAACATATACTGTTGAGGGCTATGGCCATACAACACTTTTACAATGGCAGACATTTGGGTTTCCATCTTCATACCCTTCAGCAACCTTTTATTCTATAAGCTTTCTGAATTTGTAAGTGCAATATTTAAAAGTGTCCCCATTTTTGTGCCTTTGCCCCCCCACCCCATTATTTATGGCTTTGTACAGTGCTCTTGCACTAGGAGGTTGAGAGGTATGTGAGGCAGGCATCTGTGCATTCTGCGGAAACCTGTACAGTTGAGGGCAATGGCCATATGGCACTTTTACAATGGCAGGCATTTGGGTTTCAGTCTTCATATCCTTCAGGAAGTCTGTGCTACTGCAATGTCACACATCCCCTGCATTGATCTCTTGCTCGCCTATGTATTTCAGTGTCTGAAGACACTGAAATACTCATTTATTTCATTTTGGTGTCCGCAGACACTGAAATACTTTTAAAAAGTGCAGTATGGCACTTTCTGAGTACAAGGGGTGTGTTAGATGTGTGTGCACTACCTAAACACTTAGCCTTAGCAGCAGTGTGCCTTCATGATATACAAGGCGTGCTGCTGTTAAAGCTAAAGGTAAATGGACATGGTCCACTCTGTGCATGAATAGCACTATTCCTGCACGGTGTTCATTGAATCCAGGGGTTTGACTTTCATACTCTGGATATATCATGATAAGGGAAAGATCATTAGAAAAAGGTCATCATGTTTGGCAAGGTTAAATTCCAATGTATAAGAGGAAGATAGGGAATACAGTGGATTTATACAATAACTACAGTGATGGACAATAGCATAGCTAGGGTAGGGCAAGATGGGTAACAGTCCTAGGTGCAAAGTGTTGGGGTGTGTGATCAGTCCATTCTGACCACTCTTTAATGTAATGCCAGCTTTTAAAAGCCTGTACTGCATTTGTGGTCAAACCTGAGTGCTCAACACAGTGTGTGTGGGTGAAACTGTAGCAACTGCTTGATACACTGTAGAAAACAGTATTGATACAGTTTAAAAGTGTGTGTGTGTGTCATGCATCTGGTCACTTGGTTGGTGTGACAGTGGAAGGAACATCATTTTGTTTTCTTTTTTGCTGGGGGAAGGGGTCTATAACTCTAACTGTAATAAGCTGATCTCTTGAAGAGCTGAGGGGGTAGGGCAGTGGTTGATAGCACTGGCTCAGGGTGTTAATTGAACCGGCTATGCTTTTGGTGATGGATGCCCTTCTCAGTCATCTGACTAAAGACAGAACACAGAGCAGGAGAACTCTCCATAGGGTTGCCATGAGTCAATATTAACTAAATGACACTTAAAAAAACAATAGCCAGAGGTGTGCAGGTAAACATGGCCTCATACTCTGAGTTAGGTGAGGATTCTTACCTGCATGCATTCTATTGTTTGCCACTGTACACAGCAATGCTTCTAATGTCTGCCTAAATGAACAGAGCATACTAATCATATAATAATAATGACTTTCCATGTACTGCACATTCACACTGTTGAATGACAATGGCATGCAGACTTCCAAACTGACAATACAAACATGGTATGGCATGACATGTAGGCTACTAAAACAACTTTGCAAACATAACATGCTCTGAGCACACAGACTATCAAAGTGATTGCAAAACATGGCATAATCTGTGTACATAAGTTAGCAAAGTGACTATAAAAGCATGTTCTATGGGCAAGCAGGCTAGCAAAGTGACTACATAAACATGACATACTCTGTGTAAGAAGGCTAGGAGACTGACAACAAAAAACATGGTGTTCTCTGGGAATGCAGGATAACAAAGTGACTGTATAAACACAGCATGCCCTAGGCATCCAGGCCACCAAAGTGAATACACAAACTTGGCATGCTCTGGGTTTGCAGGGTGGCAAAATGACTACATAAATATGGTATGCTTTGGACATGCAAGCTATCAAAGTCACTACAAAAACATGGAACGCACTGGACATGGGGACCAACAAAATGACTGCAGAATCAAGCCATTCTCTAGGCAAGCAGTGTTGCAAAGTTACTATACCAACACAGCAAACTGTAGAAGTGTAGGCTAGCAGAGTAACTACATAAATATGGCATACTCTGAGTGCCAGACATGCTGAGTTACTGACCAATACTACTTCCTACCTCAAACAATGCTGCTGCTGACTTCTCTGACTGAGTTTTAACATTTGCAAAACGCATCCAGTTTGAGGGTGGTGCTACTAAGCTAGAAACTGACAGGTACTGCCCACAGGCTAAAGGCTGCCCAAACAATTATGAGAGCACCCAAATCTAGATGCTACACACATGGCAGAAATGTCATTACAAGTTGTAAAACTGATGTCTGGTGTAGGTCACTTATGCTTAGGCTATAAAGGCAGAGTAGGCATTAGTGAAAGTAAATGATATGGCATAAGGCCAGCCCAATGAAACAGTGTATGTAGGAAAATATATGAAGAAAGTGATCAGTTATCAAACAGAAGATAAAGAAAATGTTTGAAGAAAACAACAATTAAAATGTATATCTCATGGAGATGATTTCAGTTCAGTATCCACAATAACTACACTGGGATTTTTGAGTGACTAGCCAGAAAATGAATTGCACATTAGGTTCACACTAAAAAAAACACCACTTTTTTTGCAGTAATTTTTGGTACCTGTTCTTTTAACCAAAATGTTTTAACAAGGAAAACTGCTTTACCTTTTAGCAGTGGGAATCTAATACTCCTAGTGTCTAGGTCTACTTAATAAGCTGTACAGCTGCTGACTTATGCATCATTAGCGCTGAGATGATAGTGACCACTTGACTAGATTTGGGTGTCTCTACATTCAGGGTCAGATCATCCCTTCAAAAATCCATTGCGTGATATAAATCACAGATTGTAAACTAACCAACCTGTACCCAGACTTGCATCCTAGCACTCCAAGCAGGACATCCCTTGTTCACAGTTTTACATTGTTACCCTGTCTAGATCTTTGCCTGGTGCGCTCCTCAGAAACATCATAAATAATACTCAATCATCTGTCTAGCTACACTGTTATATAGGAGGAGTTACAGATACTGCACACTTTTGTTCAGTTTTGGGGGGCTTGAGACTGTAAGGAACTTCACTGCCTCATTTGTGGTATACTACACAGTTTTCTTAGCAGCCTGTCTTGCTCCTAGCTGCTTTGAGTGAAACGTCATAAAGAAAAAGTGATGATGTCAGTATTCTGTTTAGCTCCCGGGTTATGTTGTCTGTCTGCCATCTTGCACAAATGGTAAATAATGCATTATAACAGAGGTGTAGCTTAGTTATGCTTACAAAAGACATGGACTAAAAAGTCTTTCAACTTGTTGGACTGGATTTTTCATGAAAAGCAAATTCTGTTTATTTAGTTGTGGGGAAGGATTAAATCACCAAAGATATCAACTAAAAACATGATAAACTGTGTGAAACCATGAGTCAGCTTCATTCTGAAATTACATCAATGCTGTGGGATTATTTTCCTATAAAATAACATGCAATGGAAACAGTATGCTCATGCACTTTCAGACTAGCATGCACGCACACACACATACACACACACACACACACACACACACACACACACACACACACACACGAGCACACACGCGCACATACGCACACACACGCGCACACACGCTCACACACACACACGCGCACACGCGCGCACACACACACACACACACACACGCACACGCGCACACGCGCGCACACACACACACACACACACACACACACACACACACACATGCCTATCCTTATGTACAGATATACCTGCACAAGCCCATACTGTCTTGCCCATATACAAAAATATGCATACACAGAGACAGTTTTACACTCCTATGCACTTGCACACATGCATGCATGTGTATACAAGCACACACATGCCCATGTGCACAAACACCACATTTAGGATATCATCTTTTATTTCAATTGCAGATTCAAATCATCACCAGTAAGACAAACAAAGAAGGCAAACATCTGCAGGGTATTATCACCTACATAACTAGCTCAGTGTATGAAACATGCACATGCCTTTACCAAGTAATTAGTGATATGAAAATACAGTAAATATTTCAGCTATAGATTTATTGTTGGCATCAGCAGTCCATCTCTGAAAATGGGGATCATTATACAGTAAAGTCAAAGTAGTTCTCAAAAATGAAGGAATGAAGCATATACTGCTTAAAATGGCTGCTTCAATAAATAAAATAAGATGGATTAGCCATTCATTTAATGGAACATGTTGAAAAGAAATAGATGTAATGCAACTCCTAACTAAAGTACCTTTTATGTTTCATAAAGAAGAACCTTCATTTACTAAGTCTGAATCATTTATTAAACTTGAAACATGAACAAGCTGACCTTGGAACTGCATAGCTGGATTTTAATTGCTGTTGTACGCTCATGAATTGTTGCTGGATTTCTGAGTTCATTTCACAAAACGGAATACTCAGTTGTTCTGAAAGTTGCAGAGGCAGATGTAAACTGTTCTAACATAACCGTTTTTTGTTAAAATAAAAATTCTTTAAAAGAGTGCTTCTTCGATTGAAATGCGTATGCCATGTGATATTAGAAGGTTATTTATGAACAATGACTGAGGCCTTCATAAAGTATTGCACCATTAATTTCAGCAACATTTTGGTTGTTAGGAATGAAGATGGAATATAATGCTTTACAAGGGGTAGACCTCAAACAATCAGTGGTACATTCTAGCTTTAGCCAAAACTGGACATTATAGTAATAGATAAACAAATTTGATTCCCCTTGTGTCTCCTACCCCTACAGGAAGAATACATGAATATATATGAATACACATTTCTGTGGGTACATCAGCAACCTTCTAAATAGATGCTGGATAATTGCCTACATTATATATATATTGCATTTACCATTGATGTTGCGGCTGAAAAGGATACAGGAATGATTTGATTATCCTGGTTAGCAAATATTAAATAAGCAAACACATAATAAATACATGTAATAGCATTAAATAAAAAACACATATTGGCTATCATCATTTTTATGTAGTCCACCAAATGAAAATGATGTGACCTGGATGTAGCTGTCTTTTGTCATAATCTTTTGGACATTTTCCATTAAATTCAAGTGTACAAGTCCTACACTGAAATTGTAAAAGGTAGGTCATACTTTATACTCAGTGTATACCAATCTTCTAACATTCCTGACATACAGACTGCTGCAGAATGATTAATTCTAATGGGATTATCCCTCTTACATTCAATGAACAGTTCACTTTATGAGAATAAAACAAAACTACCACTAATGTCTGGGATCTTGCTGATAGCATAGTATATAGTTTTAGAATATTGCCCTATATAATAGGGCCAGATTCAGGAAGCCTCTGTGTAAGAGTTATAACTCTTACACGGAGGCTGCAGTTAAACGGTGTGATGTCAGCATGTCATGCATATGCACGAGGCATGCTGAATCACACTGTAAGTCTTACACGGTCCATGTAAGACAGTAGGGGGCGTGTCCATTGGCTAAGCCCTGCAAGCGGACACGCCCCCGGAAGTCTATAATGGCTGAAAGTAAACAGCCACGAGAAAGGCCATGGAAATGTGAATAAACACACTACACAACACATGCCCCCACAGACCAGCAATGTAAAGAGTGAACAGATGTTATAAAATGAAAATGCTAACTGTTTTATTTTTTTTAAACCCCGTAAATGTTTGCTACTGTGTGCGCTCGTGTGTGCGGGTGTGCTACTAGGGCAACTGCAGTTAGCAATCAGTGGAAAAGGATATAAGAACTACATATGCAAAGCAAGCCAAGAAGTAATAGCATAGCGGTAGAGTTGTCGGCTTAAGAGCAGGCAGGCAAGGTTCGAGCCCACACAGCAACCTTTTTTTTTTGTAAATAAGCACTAAAAAGGCCCCTGACAGTATTGTACAAATGTAAAAGTATCTCCTTTTGTAAAATGGAATGAAATGGAGCATATATTTCCAAGTAATACAATAATAAAATTATTTAGAAATGTACTGATAGCTAAACTGCAGTGAGACAGAGTGCCCATAGCTGAGTAGTGTTTCACAAACTGCAAATTGCTTGCCCGTAGCTAAGCACTGGTTTAACAGGCTCAAACTGTGTGCAACTAGCTGTGCTTAGCTTAACATGCGTGTTACTAGCCAACTAAGGTGTAACCCAGCGCACACCGTTTGCGTGATGCGCCCACAAGCTAACTGGCGGTGCGCATGCGTGAGCTCCACGCAAATGAGCGCAGACTTGGTTTTAAGTGCTTAAAAGTGCTTTTGGCATGTTTGATCGACAGGTCCTGAAGTCATTTCTAGACAGTCATAAAAATTGAAATTCAGTGGTCAGATTCGAACCCAGGATACCATGCACTAGAGTCAAGGTACTAAACCACTAAGCCATGACAGCAGTACTCAGAAATGCAGAAATAGCATATATATAGGATGTAATCCAAAATGGAGCATGATAAAGCAGTTTCTGTGAAGTAGATACAATTCCAAAATGGCCAATCATAGAAATGTGCGGGAAAATCGGCATATATAAGCCCCATAGGCGGGAATACACAGCATAAATGATTGTAGAATAGACCTGCAGGCAGAATGAGTGGAGTAGGGGAGGGACGTTGCTTTCGAGCACAGCAGTGGGGCGTTGAGGAGTCCAGATACATGGTCTGGCTCCTAGTTCACCATCATGAGGCCCAACTCATGCAGGGCCAGGTCTCATGGGGAGCGTACAGGGCGGAGGCATGGGACCAGTTGGCTCATGCTCTCACTAGTGCTACTGGGATTCCACGCACTGGTGAGCAGGTCCATCACCACTATGCGGACCTGAAGCGACGTAAGCAAGACCAGTTGACCCAATCGATCCAGGAGGCCTGGGATATGCCCAACGCCCCACTACTGAGTAAGTTACATTTTACTTATGTATGTAAGGAATTCAACTAGCTGATACCACGGAGATGTGTATTCCAATATTACTTGTTTTGTATTACAGCTGCAGGTGTCCGCTCTATGAATCGATGGGCACATGACCGCAGGCTGGCGCGGCTGTGCCACCATGCAGGTTAGTAACCCCACCTAGTACTTGTAAATAAATATTATAGTGTAGCATGTAGCAGAACACTGCAGTGTATTGATTAAAAGTAATAGAATGTGCAAGCAACAAGTGAAAGTCTGCAGGTATGGCTGCAACAAGTTCATCAGTATGCAAGTGAAACTGGAAATATAAGTGATAGAAATAAATAGTGCTGTAATACAGATGTCCCACCATTAATTAAATGTAGTATAACCTGCAGTAGTCTCAAGAGTACAGCTTCAGAATCTGAGGTAATCACATGTGAGATATATCCCCTGTTGAAATGCTGAATCATGACAGAAGTGAGGCTGCAGGAAAGTGTTGGAATCACCACAGGTCTAATATGTGAACAAAGCCTAGAAGTACCAACCTGAACTGTGAAATTGCAGGAAGTGTGAGAGTGACAGAAAGGGTCATGTATCAATGAATAAAGTAGTAATAACTCCTGAATATATAAGCTTCAGTGTGGTTCTACAGAACTAAATGCATGTGGGAATTAAAACTTAACATCCCAAACTGATTTCAGTGTGTCTGACTCTTGAATGTTCAGGCCAAAATCTGTATATGGTGATCACAGTCAGCAATTTGTAGATAGAATGAATGATTGTCTGACATACTAAACATCCATAGTTGTCCCCTGCTCTGTCATCAAAGTGTAGCAGGATGATGTATCTGATCAAATTCAAAATAACTAGGATAGTGATGTATCTGTAACAGGTCTAGCATGACAGTCAATTAAAAATCATTTGGAAACTATCACCCACAAGTTAATTGTGTTTCTATTACAAATGTATATCAATGTATAATTTATGAATGTGTCATCTTTTTCTTTCTCCACCCCACCCTATCATTGCAAATTAAAAAACTCACTAAATATTGGTATGTGAACATTTCATTAACCATGGACATTTGTCCTGTTTCAAAAATATATGCATGTCTGTTGTTGCATGTGCCCTGTTCATACCTGCAAACCTGCAAACCTGATGGCCTGTTGCCATTAATCAACCCTGCATGTTGTTTGATTGTGTATTTCCGTTCAAATAATGCATGTGATATTGATATGCCCATTGTTCAATGGTGTTAATATCTGGGAGTTTGTTTAATGGGAATACCAATGCATGCTGTTACAACTAATTTGAATGGAATAATATGCCACTAACCCAAACTAACATAACATACTCACAAACCTAGAACGCTTGGGAAGGCAGGTCCCAGCGGACCCACCTCTCCCACCTCAGCTGGCGACTGCACCTGGCACTAGTGCCCAGGCTGGACCCTCCTCCGGTGGCTCTGTGCCACATTCGGGTGGAAGCGTTGCAGGGGATGGGGCCCGTCCCCCCTCTGCAAGCGTGGCCGGAGGAGCTCATCCACTCACCCTCCAAGGTGTCCGGTCTGTGGTGCGAAGGGAGATCCAAGACTCTGTTCTTGGGCCCCTACGTCAGCTTGAGGCCCGGGTGGCACAGCTTATGGGCATGCCCGTTGTCCCGCCTGCACAGCCCCAAGCACAGCCCCGTCTTGGGCTGTGAAGGAACAGTGGCAACTGCCTATGGGTGGGGATATCAGTTCCACTGTTGCCATCTGTGTGCCTCATGTGCCCTGGATATCCCAACCTCCGTCCCCGTCAATTGTGTAACCCCCCCACATGTGTCATACACCGCCCCTGTATGTGTCTTGTCTGTCTTGTCTGTTAACCTACCCAACCTACCTCCCCAGCTATACCGACTACCTCACCTGACATACCACTCTCACCTGATAAAAAAACAAAAAAAAAGGGTTACGCCCCATACATAGCTGTCCATGTTGCACACATGTCCGCTGGACATTGAAACTGTTAATTACAATTGGCTGTACAACAGGTATTAATGTTGTCCTGACACCTCTCTCAGGGGTGGAAGGTTCCAAATATCACACCAAATTGCATACAAATGCACAGCTGTTGCTGAGAAAGACATGGGCAGCTATGGGCCTCACCTACATCCTTCATGCAAATTCCAAGCTTGTTTCCCTACTGTTATACCCTCTTTGTGACCCCTTTTTCACCACTTTCCTGTCACCCCTTTTTCTTTTCTTTCAAAGAAAATAGCTGGTGTGCTTGTGGAGCTCACCGCCAGTGCGCATCGTGAGCTCAGCAACGAGCAGACCTGGTTTTAAGTGCTTAAAAGTGCCTTTGGCACTTTTGATTGACAGGTCCTATACTCAGTTTGAAAGAAAAATAAATTCTTACTGTCAGTCTCGAACCCAGGCAACACTAGCCTGTATGACCTACCACTAAGCCATGACTCTCATACAAGAACATAGTGCTAAAATAAATATAACATGTAATAGTAGTAATCAATATAAAGGCAATATAGGATGTGTACTACCCAAAGCATGTCAGGTAGATTTTTAATGCCCGAATTTTACTGGATTCCCATACTAGTTTAGTGTTCACGGAAACAGCCCTGCTAATTGTTAGCTTGTACATAATAATGTAAGGTAATGTACATATATGAAAGTATTATATGTACATATATATATATATATATATATATATATATATATATATATATATATATATATATTAATACATATGAAATATAGTGGTAGATGTCAGTATTCACACAGACTCACTACAGGAAACAGTGAAAATAAATGCAGCAACCAGAATCTGCAACACAGCCTGACTCCTGTGAGACTTAATAACCCTTTTAACTGCGTAAAGGTGCATTCAGCACTTTGATTGACAGGTCCTATACTCAGTTTGAAAGAAAAATAAATTCCTACTGTTAGTCTCGAACCCAGGACCTTGGTAACACTAGTTTGTATGACCTACCACTAAGCCATAACTCTCATACAAGAACACAGTGCTAAAATAAATATAACATGTAATAGTAGGAATCAATATAAAGGCAATATAGGATGTGTACTACCCAAATCATGTCAGGTAGATTTTTAATGCCTGAATTACTGGATTCCCATACTAGTTTAGTGTTCACGGAAACAGCCCTGCTAATTGTTAGCTTGTACATGATAATGTAAGGTAATGTACATATATGAAGGTATGTATATGTACACATACATATATATATATATATATATATATATATATATATATATATATATATATATATATATATTTTAATACATATTAAATATAGTGGTAGGTGTCAGTATTCATACACACTCACTACAGGAAACAGTGAAGATAAATGCAACAACCAGAATCTGCAACACAGCCTGACCCCTGTGAGACCAACTAACCCCTTTAACTGCTTAAAGGTGCCCCCAGCACTTTGATTGATAGGCCCTGTACTCAATTTGAAAGCAAAATAAAAGCATACTTGTAGGCCCTACCACAAGACCATTGTAACAGTAGTCTGTATGACCTACCAGTAAGCCATGACTCTCATACAGGAATATAGTGCTAAAATAAGTAGAACATGTAATAGTACGAATGAAGATAAAGGCAATATAGGACATGTACTACCCAAAGCATGTCAGGTAGACTTTTACTGTCCCAATTACTGGATTCCCATACTAGTTTAGTGTTAACAGAAACAGCCCTGCTAATTGTTAGCTTGTACCCAATAATGTCAGCTAATGTACATATATGAAAGTATGTATATGTACAGACACACACACATATATATATATATATATATATATATATATATATATATATATATATATATATATATATATATCAATACATATGAAATATAGTTGTAGGTGTCAGTATGCATACACACTCACTACAGGGAACAGGTGAGTTAAATGCAGTAACCTGAATGTACAACACAGCATGAAGCATGAGAGACGTACTAACCTTCACACTCACAGAACACTGTCGACAGCATACCAGCATGGTCCACGCCCTTACAATCTGAAAGGGCAACGCCTATCTCACATACCCTTTTATAGCACTGTCCTGAAATCACAGTGAGACATGCAATCAGTACACAACTGGCTGCATGCAATTAGCAAATGCTGCCTTACAATTGGTGCAGAGGCCATCACATGGACCTATGCAGATACCTACAAAAGCATCCAGTACTCACACTCCACACATGCAATACATTCATTGCACAAAACCAACAGAGAAAGAGAGAGAGAGACAGAGAGAGAAAAAAAAAGAAATAAAGACAGCCAGCAACAAAACCAGCAGCAGCAGCAGCAAACAGCAAGTAGCACCACTGGCACAGCAACAGCTGACACAAACACAGGTAATGCAAAGTAGCAGGTTAATACTGTGTTTACTGTGAAACCTCCAAATGTATCATAGTTCACTATCTATAGGTATGTCCATGAGATAGGTTGTGTGTACATAGCCCTGATATATATACATATGTAATATTGCTGTACATGTCGTCCATACTTAAAACTTCCATAGCTTAGAACACAAGGCCAGTTATGCATATGATGCAGTAGTTCCCAGGGTCAGTAGAGGTTCCTCCTCATTGTTGTGGGACCACTGTGTATGTATGGCACTGTTCAGGTACATATCCTGTAGTATGGCCAGGGTTTAATATCAGTCTGTAATGTGGTGCTATGTCCTCTAGGGGTGAACGTATCACACATCCAGGGATACCATTTTGTAACAGTGATGCTGTGTGTTCTTCAATGTTGAGGGTGGCCCTCACCTGGACATGTGAGATGATAGGGAGGTTACAGTCATCTGTGATAACTAATTCCACTTGTGTAGGAGAATGGGGGATACCTGCACCTAAACTGTCTGCAACAATGTTGCCAATATCTGTGCATTTGGTGAATGTGAAGCATCTTGCCACTGCTGACCACAGATGCCTTGCCTTCATGTGAATCTGCCCTGTGCTGCAGTAGCCTCCTGCTATTGTTATACAATGTGCCTGTATCTGTAGTCCACTGGACAGGATAAATAAGTGGTGTGCATACGGTCTGGGTTAGATATGTGTGTGCACATTACATGCACTATGTGGGATGTCTGTGGTAAGCTTTTGCAAAGGGGCCAGCAGTGTGTGTTGTGGCTTCCACTGGCCCAGTGAGCTGCATGGATAGCATCACAGTCCTAACTAGTGAATAACTGTGTAATTACATACATACATAGCAAGGTAGTGTACTGTGCTTGTGGTGTTGTTGGGATATGTATATCCAGGCTGAGTAATGTGTGTCCAGATCACAGAGTTGGATGGCAACACACATACAGTATGTAGGGATGAACACCCAGAGTGTTTCAGATGTGTTGCCTGTGCAGACATATCTGGCCATTACCTGCGCATCCCCCACAACACACACACATGCAACATATGGCAGAAGTACTATAGCAGTACACATAGGTTCATAGGTTCATACTAGGCTATTTGCCCTAGGGCATTGATAAGCCTAGTAGAATGTGTTTGTCTTTTGCCACCCAATCAAAGGTTATGTTGCTATGCCCTTTTCCGAGGTTAGTATACTGTGCCTCTGTCTATCAGTGACATAGACGTGATACCCAGGGTACAACTATGATCTCCATCCACTCATTCAGATTCCTATGGAAGAGAGTCAATGAGGGACTCTGCCTAACCTGTACTGTGAGTTCATTACAGAGTGAAGGGAGTCTCTGGGTTAGGAATATGTCTCTCCAGCATGTCCTATTTATGTCAGTGCTAAGGTTCAGGTCTCCTGAGTGTGTGGCTGTATGGGAGTTTGATTTCCTGAGGTGCAGCATGTCCATTACTTCTGGGTTGGACATGGCTGTATATGGCAGGCACAGATTGCCTCTGAACAGGCAGTATGCCACTGAGTCCAGCTGGATTTTCTTTAACTGGGCAGCATATGGCATCTGTTTGAGCCCTTTGATCCTCTTGATGAGGTACTGTTGGGGTTTCTCCAGTTGCTGTAGGTGTCTGGTTAGGTACATCCCATAAGGGGCATTGTACTCAATTATAGGCCTGATGATGGATGAGTAAAGAGGCACGATGACCTCCCCTGCTGTACATGTGAATCCCTTCATGATTAGCTGGGCTATATAACATGTCTTTCAATCCACTTTGGCCACGTGGTTGACAAACGACAGATTGCTATCAAGTTTGTTCCCCAGGTCCCCAATTACTTCTTCTGTACTTAATGGCTTAACACCTATGTGGTACTTTGCCACCAATGTGGAGGTGTGGGAATCTTTGATGAATATTGATACTCCCCCTCTTGTTGTTTGGTCCAAGTGTTGGGGCCGACAAGAATGGTAACAGGTATAACTTGGTAGTGCTGGTGTGCTCCTGGGAAACCTGAAACAGGTTTCTGTTACTGCACAGATATCGATGTCCATAATGCTAAGTAGAGTTTTGAGTGCGTGTATCTTGAGGTCTAGACTTCTGGTGTTGAGTAGCATTACTCTTAGTTCCTCATCCTTTGTGATACATATGGATGTGGGTTTGCCTTATGATCCTTGCCTAATAAAGGCACTATGGGTGTAGCAAGAGCCTTTGCCAAAATCCAAAAGCCCAGGGGTGACAGGTGCAAGCTGTCCCTAGCAAAGCACCGTGGCTTGTACAGCATATCATCCCAAGCTGACAGGCATTGGCTCACCTGTGAATGACACCAGTACTTCAGTCAATTGTTGAAAGTGATCATCTTGCCTTGATATTGTGGCATCATTCTTGGTGAGGGTAAGATGCTACTCAAGGTCAGGGTCATACTGTCTTGGGCTACATGCTCAGAGAGCTCCTTTCTGTCTCATGTCATGTAGTCCAGGGAGGTATGTGTCAGGTCATTCACACCAGCATGGACAATGAGTGAATCATACTTGTACTTGCCTTGTAGTTACTTGAGTGTTTGTGTTATGTGGCGGGTCGTAGTGCCCGACAGGCTGCACACTGTGACCCCCTCCTCGTTAAGCCTGGTGAATGTGACGTCAGTGTGCCTGATGATAGAGGCACCTATTACAAGTGTATGAGGTATGTTGTTTACTGTTAAGGGCTGTGAGTGTTCAGCACATTGCCTTTGTGAGATATGTGTTGCACGTGTCTGTTATTGTGGTAGTGGTTGCTTGGGTGTCTGCTTTGGAGGTCTCTGCTGCTTAGGCAGATCTTTATTCTGAGCCTCCGTGTATGTTTTTGTGTGATTATGTGTTTGTTTTGTTGTTGTGGTAGGTCTATGTGAGACTGGAATTGTAGTGAGTGTGGTTTCCTTCTCCACCTGACTGGTTATGGCAGTATTGAGTAGAGAGAGCCTAGCCTTCAGTTTGGTATATGGTTGCATCACTCACATGTGTTTGAATTTGTTGTTAGGAGGAGGGGGTTGTCTGTGTACATGCGGCTGTTATAACATTGCCTCTGGATTACCACACTCACCAGCTGGACCGGAGAGGAGATTGACAACTGACCCTTGGATATGCTAGAATACTATTGTGAATTCCGTAATAATTGAAAACAAGGTCCAGTGGGGAGTGAGGGTGTACTGATATTACTTACTACTGCTGACTGATATAATAGCTTCAGTGAGCAAGTGCCAGGTAACTTAAGTGCAATGTGTTACAATTAAGTAAATGCAAAAACGACAAGCAGTCACTTGCTGTCAAGTGTAACAAGGAAATACGTACAGTAAGCAATGCAGATATCAGTAGTGATTCACAGAAGTGCTGAGAAGCTGTGTATTATGTGGAAGTAGCGTACCAGTGAAATAACAAGCTAACAAATAACAAGCATATAAACAAAGCTAGATTCAGGAGGCTTGGATGTAGTGTATGCTACAGCGAACAAGGTGTACCAATGTCAGTAAGAAACAGTTCAAATATGCAGGCACTATAAACCTGAAACCAGAAGTTCCCAGCTATGAATGGCAGAGTACAGCCTATTCTCACACAAGAGTGCAGACCACAAACCGTGTTAATGTTAAATAACTGGCCTGAAGGCCAACTGCTTATACCAGAACTAATACACTTGGGCACTGGGCTCTCAATCAGCAGTTCCCAACTTAGAAGGATGAAAGCTATGTTCCCTGCCACCACAGTGCTTGCCACAAACCTCCCTAATGTAAAACAACTGGTCTGAAGGCCAAGTGCTTAATCCAAAAGACTTAGCATGATAGCTACACTTTAATCAAGTTACAACAAAGCAGTAATAAGTACAATTTAATACTCCCTGTATAGAATGTGTACCATATATTGCTGACATACTCTGCTGATAACCTGTTTGTGTACTTTTCCAGGGAGATATGGCTCCAAAAAGGAACCCTGCTTACTCTGCTGCAGAGGACGAAGTGATCCACCAGAGCCTGGTGCGTGACTATGACATCCTGTTTTCACGCACCACCCAGAATCAGCAGGAGAGGTCTGCACTGTGGCAAAACCTTGTCAGCAGGATAAATGATGTTGGCATGCATGATAGGACATATGAGCAGGTGAGACATCACTGCAGTGATTTGATTAGAAATGTCCGCCAGCTTGCTGCAGATATCTGCAGGCAACAGGTTGCCACAGGTGGGGGGGGTGGCCACACATCCCCCCCCTCACCAGACAGGAGGGGCTATTGCTAAGTGTTGTGGATCCAGCCCCAGAACAACAACAGCATCAGACGTGCATCATGATGGAGGTTGGATCCACACAGCAGCAAGACACCGAGCGTGCAGGTAAGATGCCATATTTATTTATTATTTGTTATTTATTTTACATTTGTTGACCGGGCTAGTCTGGCTGGATATATGTCCATTTTCAGTAGAGGCCTGGGGAGAAAAGCTCCACACATAACATAATAAAGGCAGACAGACAAGTTGTTAATAAAGACATACAAAATAATAGAAATATAAATCAACTTGTTAATAAAATCAACATACATTTAAGGAACTCAAACAGTTTAAACTCATACACAATGTTCTGTCGGTTTCAAAGCAATTTTACCTAAAGCATAAAGGTTATGCAATAAGGCAAAAGCCATATAGATAACAGTTAAAGCTCAGAAGGGTAGAGAAGTAGAAGGAGTATGAAAGATAAAATAATAGGGAAGAGGCAGGAGTCAAGAAGAGAAGAGAGGAAAAGAAGGAAGACAGTCAAGAGGAGGTGGGAGAGATCGGAGAAGTAGGTCAGAGCATAGAAGGACAGCAAGGGAAAAGAAACAGGGTAGAAGCTAGTTTTTTATGCACAATGAGGGGTTAAAGGTAAAGAGAGGGTGGGGAGAGGGAAGTTAGCCTGGAGGACTACAAGAACAAAGCCAGTGGTTTTGAAAGTACAGTTTGATTTGTTGTTTGAAGAGAGGTAAGGGTGAGATTAGAGTTAACTCCTTGTATGTACATATGACTGTTCTGTACACTGTTACTTCATGCATGCATAAGGTGTGCACGTGGTATGTATCTGTCATCATGATATGTAATTGTGCATGTGTGATACTGACATTATGAGCAGCTGATGTGTATAAGGGAACTGGTGTACTACTGAACTGTATCATATGCAAAACAAATGGCACACTTGTGCCCACTGACATTACTTTCTTCATATTTCCAGGTCCCTCCCATCTAGCAACGAGGCAGGCCATACATGCTGGTGAGTGTGTTTAACATTACCTGAAAACAATTTATAATACTAGTAAGAGTAGTGTAACTCTGTAGTATACATGCTGGTGAGTGTGTTTAATAATACCTGCAATACCCAGGTTAACACTAGTAAGTGTAGTGTAACTCAGTACTGACGTGTGTGTGTACTGTGGGGTGTGCATGTGTGCAAGTGTGCCTGTGCCCATGTGTGCATGTGTGTGTGTGTCCATGAGTGCATGTGTCCATTTCTGAATGTGTGCATTAGTATTGAAGTGCATCACTGTAAAATATGTGTTGATACTGTAATCTGTGTTCCCTGTTTTCCTCCCGTAGGTTCTGGTGCTGCTCTGGTGACCTGCAGCAGGGAACCTGAATCTTGTGCCCCAGGTACTGATGATGATGAAATGTCTATAATGGTGCAGGGAGGTGTGTCTGGGTCTGCCATTGGTCAGCCAATTGACAGTACACAGCTGTCAACCCCTTCAATGAGCACAGTCATCCTGCCGTTACATCCTTTGTCACCATTGTCCCTAGGTGATGGAGAGTATGCATTGGGCATAGATCAGGGTAATGTGGTACCTGTGGTACATGCATCCCCACAAAGCAGCCATGAGCAGGGTCCTCCAATGGTACCACGCAGACAGTCGCCCATGGGTTCCCGTGGGGGCATCCGTGGCAGCACTGCCTCTGGCCGACGTGCCCAAGGAGGTATGTCAACCTCCACTATGTTTTGGACTGTTATGCAGGCACAGACGCGTATGGAAAGGTACACCAGACAGGGTCTGAGGGAGCTGAGAGCATGTCGCACAGCCATGACAGACGGCATGCGTGACATTGCGAATGCTATTCGTAACCTCACAGATGTCGTTGACAGACGTTGTGGGGACATACAACAGCTGCTCCACAACCAGATGTCCATGGGCCAGGGCGATGGTGTGCATTTGTGACGTCGACGTGGCCGTATGCCAGCAGCAGCACCAGCTGGCAGTGGCTGTGGACGACAACAGGCCCACTCACGCACCTCAAGTGCCAGCACCAGCCCCAGCAATGCTGGGTCAGTGCTGTCATCAGGATGCCCCAGGAGACCACGTGCACGTGGCTCTGGACAGTCCCAACAGGGAACTGTGTCCAGTCAACACACCCCCTCTTCCGATGACAGTACCCAGTCTGGGTTAGTACCGGATACGGTCCGTAGCACCCCTGCCAGTCACAGGTACCATGTCCGTGCCCACAGACACTGATCTGGATGACCTGACAGGTGCAGTCTGTGGCTGTCCACAAAACCCTGTACATGGCAGCCATTATGTGGGACTGTGTGCGTGCTTACACACATGCAGAAATTTGACACCTAGGGCAAACACATACACACACACACTGCACCAACACTGGTCCACCCTGTACTGCTGCCCCTCACAAACACACATACACACACATGTCAATTGGTGGTACCAGTGGCTGGCTTGGGCATACCTAACCCACACCCTGTGCATATGATGACACTGTGCCACCTTCTGCATACTACAACATCAGTGCAGGAAAAGGTAAACACGTTGCTGATGCACAGGGTGACTACATAGATGTGTATAAGTAGTAACATGTTGGTAACTGTTCACTGTTCCACTATGATTGTGTGTATATCCCAGCATTCCTGCTGCAGTAACTGTATGAATGTCCTGAATTGTTATCTGCACCCATACTACTTACCAAAGTGTACCAGCTGCACACCATCACATGCTACCATTGACTATGGGAATGTGCATCATGTGCTGAATTGTATATTCAGCTATATGTATCTGTTCTGTCACACATGCATTGACACACACTCTGCTACCCCCACACATGCACACGCTCACCTGCCATTTCCATTATTTATTACCCTACATGAGTAGCTGTCGATACATGACAGGTACACATTTGAAAAGTGCACTATGTGGATTACTACCGATTTCCTCCTCTCTACCTGTACTCACAGGGTGCAGGCAACCTCATTAGTTTAAAAGTGTAATGTGCATCAGGTACTGTGGTACCCTGATTGCCACATCAAACATGTTTTCCATACGGAAATGCACACACAGAAACATCCCACATCCACACACTTGCCACATTCAGGTTTCAAAACACTATCTAGGTATATTCTGGTACATGTGCGTGTTACAGTAGCATGTAGCACTATACTGAGTACTGGCAGTTGTCTGTTGTCATGTTGTTTGTATAGGGTGCTGTCAACATCACTGTTTGTTAAGGGAAATGTGCACCCTGCAGTGCATAGCCCCATATGGCAAAAGCCACATCCCACCCCCAGCATTGTGCACACACACACTAAAACACATACTTCCCATTTGCAAGATTTAAACCTCTACCTAACTGTGTTATGACACTAGAGACAGACACATTAGCAGAGTGTGCTATTTGCATTCGTGGGAAGGAATCCTTTCTAATGCTATACTTAGAGGGTGCTGACATCATCTGTGTTTAGGAAGAGGGATGTGCACCCTGTAGTGTGTTCTCCCAGTTGGCAAAAGGCACTTTTCCCTCACAGCATTATGCACACACACAAACCCCACTCATACTAACACACATACATTCCCTTTGCAGGATTCAAACCCCTACCTAACTATGTTATGACACTAGAGAAAAATGCACTAGCAGAGCGCGCTATATGAATTACTGACGAACTTTAATTCAGGTAATATAGTTATAGAGTGCTCACATCATCAGTGTTTCAAAAAGGGAATCTGCATCCTGTAGTGTACTGTCACAGTTGCTAATAGGGGCATTTCCCACACACACATCGATGTGTTTGAGGTTTGCATATGTGGGGGATCCAGTACTCCAGTGTGATTAGTATATGGTTCGATTGCAACAATGAGGGATATACTTCAAGTGGTGAGCATTTTGTACTCATGTTTGTGATGATCAGGTCTAGTATATTTACCCCTCTTGTGGGAATGTTGACTACCTGTGCCATAGCTAAAGAGTTTCTGAACTATGGGAACCCTAGAGCTTGGGTATTGTGGCTTGAGTAATGTTCACAGTCTATGTTTGGGTAGTTGACGTCACCCAGTATGATGGTGTTTGCAGAGAAATCTATACTTTCCTGTGTCGTCATGAAGGCTGTGTGGGATCCCTGAGTTTGAGAGGGTGATGTAAGAGCTCCTCTGTGTCTCTTTCCATGTGGTCCAGGGAGGTACGTCTCAGGTTGTTCACACCAGCATGGACAATGACTGCCTCATACTTGTACTTGCTGTGGAGTGACCTGAGTGCTTGTGTTATGTGGCACATTCTATCACCCGACAGGTTGCTAAATGTGACCCTCACCTTGCTCAGTCTGGAGGGCGGGACATCAGTGTGTCTGACTATGGCATCACCTATTATAGGTGTGTTACACATCGTGTTTGGCCTTATGGGCTGTGCCTGTTATGAACACTGACATTGTGAGGTCTGTGTTGCTTGAGATATGTGTTCATGTGGGATGCAGCGTCTGGCCATGTCATTTCTGTCCGTGGTCTGGTAAGTATCACCTTTGGTGACATAGGTATTCATATGTCAGCTGGTGAGCATTTGCAGTGTTACCTACTGATAGTGGTACAGCTTGTTTGTTGTACAATGGACTACATGCAGCCCTGCTTACAGTAGCTATGTTTGCATGCATGTTTCCTTGCAGTTACCCTGGAATACTGATCCGACCTGCCATGCAGAGTTACACAGCTTCTGTGGACTCCTAGTGACATCTGCATAGCTTACTATATGTATGTTCATGTCTCACTTGACAGAATGTCACTGTTTCTCCTGTGCACATGTACGTTGCCTGTGACACTTTGCATATGACTTACTTGGCATCTGTCCATGTGAGCAGTCATATATGCCACTGCAGGACTCTAAACCTGATGATGCACACACTCAAAACAGTCCTCAGCATGGAGAACATCACTATCTGTGCAGTAACAGATACCGGATTCAGGGCTACCAACAGCACTCCAGCACTACCAAGTTATACCTCATACCATGCTTTTCAGGCCCAAAACTTGCACAAAACCACAAAAGGAGGGGGTGTATTGATATTCATCCAAGATACCCACACCTCCAGGTTGGTGGCAAAGCACCAAACATCAGAGACTATCCATATGCAGGTAACAATGGGTAAAACTGCCTTCCAGGTTATAGCCTGCTACAGACCACCCTCACAAACACAAGAACCGCACTTGGCCTTCCTGAAAACAGTTGGAAATATGTAGGTCTGTCCATACACCATTATATTGGGTGGGTTAAACTACCCAAACATAGACTGGGAGCATGACTGTAGCTCCAACACCCTAGCTCACAGATTACTGGAATTTATATACCAATATGCTATGGAACAACCTGTTACCACGCACACAAGAGGGGTAAACATACTGAACCTGATCATCACCAACATGGGGACTCTATGCTCCAGACCAGAAGTGTATCCCTCACTGGAAAGATCAGACCATAAACTAATCTCACTGGATATTCACATCCCAAGGCCACCCCCACCACAGGTGAATACAGTCAACAACTCATGTCAAGCATGTTCACACTCCTCATAAATGATGTGGAAACCTGCGAAGCCCCCAGGCCTGTTGAAAATATGTACCAGACTGCAGATACCTGTATAAAGGCATTCTATGGACACATTCAGGAATGCATGGATCATGCAATAATGCATTCCCAAACAAAAGCAAGACCCAATCCTCCAAAGGCAGACGTCCTGTGTGCTGGACACCAGCCATAAACAAACTATACAATAGATGGATAAAGCTACTACATAATACAACAAACACCCAAAATGTGAAGGCATCACTGATGAGTATTAGAAGAAGACTACAGCCACTCATAAGATTGTCTAAGGCCATCTTTGAGAGAAGATTCCACAAGACACTGCGGATAATCACAAGGCTTTCTGTAGTTATGTTAGGAACCTGGGTGGTAATTCCCAGATATGCTCAGAGGTAGTCCATGATGTCACAAGAAATACCAAACACACAGACATTGCCAACATCCTAGTGGACAGGTTCATTGCTACCTTCTCCCCCCCTCCACACCAAAAGGGCAAATATTTCTCCCAGCAGAGTGCTGCCCCCCCTGACATCTCAGATGCTCAGGTAAGAGCTGCCCTCTCCAAAGCAATAGACACTGCATCAATGGGACCAGACAGTGTCCCAGGCTGTGTCCTACATGAACCCCAAGAAGAGCTACACCCAGACATAACACTACTGTTCAATCCCAGCCTTACTACACGATATGTGGCCAAAGAGTGGCATATAGCAACAGTGGTCCCTCTACATTTAGGTGGTGCCTTAACAGATCCTGGACACTATCGCCCCATACGTCTGAATAGCTTGGTCTGCAAGGCTATGGCAAGGATCATCATAAACCTCATAAATATAGATATTGGGGTCCTACAGACACTTCATCATACACAGTTTGGCTTTGTTAATGGCAGATCCTGCCTCTCAGACCTGTTTGATTTCTTTGAAACAGTCACCAAGGCCACTGTCAAGGGGAAGGTGGTCTACATAGCCTACCTGGACCTTGCATAAGCCTTTGATACAATACCCCACTTGTGCACTCTAGGGAAGCTCACCGGTGTACATATTAACCCCTATGTCACTACAGATATTGCACAGTGGCTCAAGGGCAGAACACACATGGTTAGAATGGCTGGAGCCATGTCAACCTCAAAACCAGTTACAAGTGGTGTCCCGGCTCAGCCCTGGGATCTGTCTTGTTCAGTATATATTTATCAGAGGTACAGGCCAACATGGAAGTACTGTGGCTGAGCAAGTCACAGATGACTGCAAACTGGACGCCATAATCAACTCTCCAGCCAACACACGCATCCTCCAAAAGGGCCTCTTAGAAACACACGACTTGTGCCACAGCCATGGCCTCAGGCTGAATGCCAAAAAGTGTATGGTCATCCCCTTTGTCAAAAACAAAGTGACCACAAAGTACCACATATGTGTTCATCCACTAAGTGTAGATGAAGGAATTATGGACCTTGGGGTACACAAGTTGATAGCATTCTCTCATTTGACAACCACATGGCCAAAGTGGTTAGGAAAACATGTAATATGGGCCACATCATCATGAAGGGATTCACATGTAGATGAGGGGAGGACATTGTGCCTCTTTACTCATCCCTCATCATGCCCATAATTGACTACAATGCCCCTGTTGACATGCACCTTACCAGACACCTGCAGCAACTGGAAAGACCACAAAAGTACCTCAACAAGAGGATCAAAGGGCTCAAACAGATGCCACATACTGACTGGTTAAAGAATCAGCAGCTCTACTCAGTGGCATACTGCCTCTTCATTGGCAATCTATGCCTGACATATAAAGCCATGTGAAACCCTGACTTAATGGTCATGCTGCACCTCAGAATATCCAGATCCCATCAGGCTACACGCTGGAAAGACTTGCACCTCAGGAGTGATATACATAGGACATGCTGGAAGGACACATTCATAACTCAGAGGCTCCCTTCACTGTGGAATATTATCCCAATAGAGGTTAGGCAGAGTCACTCAGTGACTGTCTTCAAGAGGGATATTAATGACTGGATGGGACATTGTAGGTTTACCCTGGGTATCAGTTATGTGTCACTGTTAGACAGAGGCACAGTATACTAACCTTGGAAAAGGGCATAGCAAGATAGATTTACAATGCATGGTGAAAGCCACACACATTCTGGCTAGGTTTATAAATGCCCTAGGGCAGATAGCCTAGTATGAACCTATGAACCTATGTATCTTGTTCACCATTGGCCCTATGTGCTATTAATCACCAATGCAATCTCAATACTATGGTAGCATGTGCAAAGGTCAGTTGTCAGTCACCTCTATGGTACAGTTGTGGAATATGTGAGTCATGTAGTAATGTCACAGCTGCCACATGTACACAGTCAACCCTATCCCCTACCCATGGATGTACAACACATGTATGTGATGGAAACACATGGCCAAACTGTGGACTAAGCACTCTGAACCCAGTACTGGCATAACCTGTCAGTTGGCATGAAATACTACAGTGACTGCAATACCAGTCTGATGTGGACCTACACTGACAGCAATACAAGCACAGAAACACACTGGGCCATTCGTGGAGCCTAAGGATAGCATCCTGCCTGAGTGGCAGGCACCTCTGCAGCTGGCACACAGGCATACGTTAGGCCTGAACACAGCACGCATAACACATAGCACACAAATCCTGTGTGCCAAACAAGCATAGTCTGTACAGCTATACAACACTACTGCGGCAGTTGTGTTAGGTACTTTTATTGTCCAGTACAGTGAGGTCATGCTCACCAGGCTGGACAAGGTGAAGGTCACAGTGATATGCTCATGGGGCACTATGGTCCACCACATAACAGAAGCATACAGGTCAGTCAGATGCATGCACACATATGACTCTGTCATTGTCCATGCCACTACAGCTGATGTGTGATGTCCCTCACTGGGATACATGATAGGGAACATGGAAGGGCTCACTGAGCATGTGGCACAGGCTGGTAGAACCCTGACCTTGGTTGGCATCATACCCTCACCAGGAATGCTGACATATTACTGAATGCTAATGAATTACTGTAGCTACAACACCCTAGCTGACAGGTTCGTAGCATGCGGTCACTGCATTGCTATGGAACAACTTCTTACCACTCCCACAACAGGTGAAAACATGCAGCACCTGTTCATCAACAACATGTAGACTATATGCCCCAGACCAGGTGTGTATCCCTCACTACTAGGTTGATAGCATCTACATCTCACACTGTATATACACATCCCACATGCAGCACCTGCACAGAAGACCACAGTCATAATGTTACCCAGTGCAAATACCATGTATTCACATGTGGCAGGCATCACACATGGTAACTATTGAAGGTCACAGGTACATATGTGTATTTGGCACACACATACATCATGTGTGCAGTGCCATAACTGGTTTAATTGATGTCATGCATTAGTGTGAGAAACAACCCGCACACATGGGCATTCTGTGTGAGCAGAACACACGTGACATGTCTGGAATCAAAAGCCATAAATAATTGTGATATCGTTTAGAAAGGGGTATGTGCATCTTGTAGTGTGTTTTCCCGGTTGCCAAAAGGGATGTTCCTTTCATACACACTTGCTGGATTCAAACCCATACCTAACGATGTTATGACACTAGAGATGGATGCATTAGCAGAGAACGCTATTTGCATTAGTGGGAGATTTATTTTCTCCTGATATACTTATAGGGTGCTGACATCATCGGTGTTTAGAAAGGGGAATGGGCATCCTGTGGTGTGTTTCCACAGTTGCCAAAAGGGATGTTCCTTTCATACACACTTACACCCCTTCACACACACACTTGCTGGATTCAAACCCCTACCTAACTATGTTGTGACACAACAGACAGACGCATTAGCGGAGCACGCTATTCGCATTATTAGGAGGTTTCTTTTCTCCTGATATACTTATAGGGTGCTGACATCATTGGTGTTTAGAAAGGGGAATGGGCATCCTGTGGTGTGTTTCCACAGTTGCCAAAATGAATATTCCTTTCATACACACTTACACTTATCCCCCTTCACACACACTTGCTGGTTTCAAACTCCTACCTAACTATGTTATGACACTAGAGACGGGTGCATTAGCAGAGTGCGCTATTCGGATTACTGGAAGATTTTTTTTCTCCTGATTTACTTATAGGGTGCTGACGTCGTCGGTGTTTAGAAAGGGGAATGGGCATCCTGTGGTGTGTTTCCACAGTTGCCAAAAGGGATATTCCTTTCATACACACTTACATACCTTCACACACACTTGCTGGATTCAAACCCCTACCTAACTATGTTATGACACTAGAGATGGATGCATTAGCAGAGCACGCTATTCGGATTACTTGGAGCTTTTGTTTCTCCTGATTTACTTATAGGGTGCTGACATCATCGGTGTTTAGAAAGGGGAATGGGCATCCTGTGGTGTGTTTCCACAGTTGCCAAAAGAGATGTTCCTTTCATACACACTTAGCCCCCTTCACACACACTTGTCACTTGCTGGATTCAAACCCCTACCTAACAATGTTATGACACTAGAGACAGACGCATTAGCAGAGTGCGCTATTCAGATTACTGGGAGATTCTTTTTCTCCTGATTTACTTATAGGGTGCTGACATCATCGGTGTTTAGAAAGGGGAATGAGCATCCTGTGGTGTGTTTTCACAGTTGCTAAGAGGAACATTTCCGTCACACAGACTTGCACACAGACCAACCACAATCACCCACACACACACACTCTGGATAAGCTGTCATTCCCTAGGGCAAACAGCCTAGTGTTGACCTCTACACCCATATGTTTACCTGTCAGATGCACATTATTTGGTGCTGATGGCAGTGTTTGCAGGTCTTTATTGCCATAACAGTTCCTGTTTGTATGAACAACTTGTGTATCTGTGGACGATGTTTGCATATGGGGTAAATCCACTATATCATGTATGTCTCTGTAGTCATTTAAGTGTGAGCACTGGTCCGATTGCTATAATGTTGTTGGTTACTGGAATAACACGTACATATACCAGATATATGTGGCAAAATGCTAAACTGATATTTGCACTAAGTGTGTGAGCATGCCCAGTTCAGCCTTCCCATGGCATGTTGTGTGAAAGATGTCCCATTTATCAAAGTGTGTGAGCATGCCCAGTGTGAGATTTCCATATGTTGAACTCTGCAGCCCATCACATTTGTGGATGAGTGTGAACTTCAACAAATATCTCCAGTTTATGGTTGTGTGTTCTGTGCCATGTTGTGTAGTTACTGTCCAAATGCTTTTTGTGTGAACACAACAGGGATTATACTGTGCCTGCAGGTTTTGCATGGGATACTTTGCATACAATTGTCAACATCCGTTCATACTGACCTAACACTGTAGTACTGTATAGTGTAGTGGTTCAGTACTTTCACTGTGGTGGGCGGTATCCTGGTCTTTAGTCCTATCACTGCTTTACATTTCCATAGTGAGCACAACAGCCTGGTTAGGGTTCAGTTGTGCACATCTGCACAAAGGCGGTGCCTCTATGGACCCTGGTAATTACCGCCCCATAAGCTGAACAAGTCTAGTCTGCAAAGCTATGGAGAGGACCATAATGGAGCTCATAAACAAAGATATAGGGGACATGCAGACATTGGACCCGTCCCAGTTTGGCTTTGTCAAGGGCAGATCATGCCTTCTGGACTTGGTTGACTTCTTCAAAACAGTCACTAAGGCCATTGATGAGGGGAAGGCAGTCCATACAGCCTACCTTGACCTTGCAAAGGCTTTCAACACAATACCCCACTCGGGTATTGTAGAAAAACCTACCAACCTAAATGTAAACCCATATGTCACAAGATGGGTTGCAAACTGGCTTAAGGACAGGACCCACAGGGTTAGAGTTGCTGGTGCTATGTCAGACTCCAAGCCGGTCACAAGTGGTGTCCCACAGGGCTCGGTCTTTGGACACCTATTGTTCGGCATCTACTTCTCAGAAGTGCAGGCCAACATGGGAGGACTTTGGCTGACTAAGTTTGCAGATGACTGCGAACTGGGCGCCATAGTGGACAGTGCATCAGACACGGATATCCTTCAGAAGGGACTCACGGAAACTGATAGCTGGTGCCAGAGCCATGGCCTAAAGTTAAATGCCAAAATATGTATAGTCATACCCTTCGGGAAAAGCAAGGTAACCCCAAGCTACCATATAGGTGGCAATCCTCTAAGCACAGAGGAGGTTATCATGGACCTGGGGACCCAGGTTGACAGTGGCCTTTCTTCTGACACTCATGTTGCTAAAGTGGTTAGAAAGACCTTCTACATTGCCCACCTGATCATGAAGGGATTCACATCCAGATCTAGTGAGGTCATTGTTCCCCTGTACTCTTCACTTATCAGACCAATGATTGAGTACAATGCCCCATTCAGGTTGTATCTCACCCGACATCTGCAGCAATTGGAGAGACCCAAGATGTCCCCCACCAAAAGGATAATGGGACTCCAACATCTGTCATATGCTGCCAGATTGAAGACACTCCAGCTCTATTCAGTCGCATACCATCTGCTCAGAGGTGACATGTGCCTGACATGCAAGGCCATGTCCAACCAGGGATTAATGGACATGCTCCACCTCAAAATCTCCAAATCCACCAGAACCACTGGGGCAAGTGACTTAAACCTTAGCAGGGATATACGTAGGACATGCTGGAGGGATAGATTTATCACTCAGACTCCCTATGCTGTGGAATACAATCCTGGTCCATGTGAGGCAGAGCACCTCGCTGGCTCTGTTCAAGAGGAATCTTGACCTGTGGATGTGAGATCATAGGTTTACCCCGGGAATCGTCTCTGTGTCACTGCTGGACAGAGGCACAACAAACTAATGGGCACAGTATTGTTTCCATGTAAGGGGTGGCATAAGCCACAAAACACTGGGCTAGGCTTATAACTGCCTTAGGGCAGATAGCCTAGTATAAACCTCTGAACCTATGCACCTATCTGACCATGTTGCATTATGTTCAGATATGAACTACTTACAACAGCCTCATCCAACATCAGTAGTGTATTCCACAACATAGGTGTACATTGGCAGACACTGCTGATGTGCCCTAGGCCATTTCTAATGCTAGTCAAAGAGTGTGTTTGTCCTTCGACACATTGTAAGTGTGGTTTGCCATGACATATGTCTTGTTTAGTATACTGTGCCTCTGTCTACCCGTGACATAACAGTGATACCCAGGGTAAACCTAACATCTCCCATCCACTCATTAGGATTCCTGTTGGGGAGAATCTACGAGTGACTCTATGGATAACCTGTACTGGTAGTTTACTCATGCGTGGGGGTGGCTTCTGTGTTATGGATGATGCAGTACAGCTTGCCCTATGTATGTCAGTGCTGGGGTTCATTTCCATCATGTGCATAGCTCACTGCCATTCAGATTGTACAAGGTGCAGCATGTTCATTGATTCCAGCTTGGACATGGCTTTCTACATCAGGCACAGCTTGCGTCTGGGTGGCCAGCATGGCGGTGTGTGCAGTTGCACTCTGTTTAATCAGGCAACACATTACGTCTGTTCAAGCTCTTTGATACTCCTGGTGAGGTACTGTTGTGAACTTTACAGTTGATGGAGGTGTCTGCTGAGGTACACCCCACAGGGGCTGTTGTGGTCAATTGTAACGCTGATGAAGGATAACTGCAGAACCACAATGACCTCCCCTTATCTAGATGTCATAACCTTCATGATTAGGTTGGTATATGGATTGTTTCTGTTAACACTACAGCCACATGTTTGTCCAATGCAGGATATCTATCACCTTGTGTACCCAGGTCTGTCATTACATGTTAAGTATGTAATGGGTTAACACCTATGTGGTAATTGGTGGTCACTTACTGTATATCCGCAGAGGTTGACTATACAGTTTTCTCCGTTTAGCATGCTGACATGGCTATGGCACCGGTTGTCTGTTTCTATGTGGCCCTTTTGTGGGATGCTTGTGTCAGCTGGAGTGTCAGATATGTTAGGCGGTTTGTAGCCCTCTGCAAACATGTTCAGGCACAGTCCTTACATGTTGGCCTCTACCTATGGGGCATATATACCAGACGGGGAAGGTCCCAGGACCAAGCTTTGTGGGATACCTGTTATATGTGGTTTGTAGTCTGACATGGCTGCAGCATGTCTGACCATGTCAGTTCTGTTGTTGGTCTGGTTTGCAACCCCTCTAGTGACATTGGGGTGTATATATCAGTTGGTGAGCATATCTATATTGAACACGTAGGGTATTGTATGGAAGGCTTTGTAGGGTCCAGCTACACTGTGTGGACCATATTGCCCTCATCAGTGACCTCAAATACTGTTTCAACTGAGTCACACATGTTTAGGGGCGGGGTCTGCATTTAATAAACCCACACTGGGTAGGGCCGGGTGTCAATAGATCCCCAATATTGTTATGTCCGCGGTACATGCTGATCCTTTCCATAGCTGTGCAGACCAAGCTTCTCAGGAGTCTGGGGTGGTTGTTTTTAGTATCCATTCAGGCGACACCTTTCTTGAGAACAACCACTGTTGTTGTACACTGCTCTTTGGGTACATATCCTGTGTTAAGGCTGACATAATGTCAGGGAGGCAGCAGTCTGCTGGGAAAGATATTTTGCATTATGAGGGGGGGGGGTTGCACTGCACCTGTCAGGATGTATGTTGGCAATACATGTGTGTGTTTGGTATGTTGTTTGTAATATTTGTGTGATCCGGAGCATATCTGGGAATTCACAACACACTTACTACCATCAGTTGCAGCAGCCTTGGGGTTATCCTTAGTGTCCTGTACAATTTGTATCATAATAGGTTCATAGGTTCATACTAGGCTATACACCCTAGGGCATTTGTAAGCCTAGCCACAGTGTGTGTGGCTTTTGCCACCCCTTGCTATCTGAATATTATGGCCATTTATGATTTACTTAGCTGTGCCTCTGTCTGGACATGACACAGTAAAGACCCCCAGTGTACATCTACAATTATCCATCCATTTTGCTAACTTCCTGTTGAAGAGTGTCAGTGAGGGGCTCTGTCTAACATGTAGTGGTATTCTGTTCCAGGGTGTGGAGAGACTCAGGGTTAGGTATCTGTCCCTCCAGCACATCCTATTTGATTATGTGTTGAGGCTGACATCTCTGACTCACACAGCTCCAATGGCTTTGAGGTGTCTGGGGTGGAGCATGTCCATTACTTCTGTGTTGGACATGGACTTGTACAACAGACATACAATGCCTCTGTGTAGGCAGTATGTGACTGCATTCAGCTGTGGTGTCTACAGCCAGGCAGCATATGAGATATATTTGAGACCCTTTCTGACTCTTGCTGAGGTACCTTTGAGGTCTTTCTAACTGCTGCAGGTGCCAGGTAATGTACATCCCAAATGAGGCATTGTACTACAATATGGTCTGATAGGGAACAGTATGGGGGCACAATGACCTTTGTTGACATAGATGTGAATCCTTTCATGATACAGTGTCCAATATAGACAGTCTTCCTAGACAAATTGGCGATGTGACTGTCACATAGCAGGTGACTGTCCACTTGTGTCACTAGGTCCCTGATTACTCCTTCCACACATAATGGTTTACCACCTATGTGGTAATTTGTGTGTACCTTGTCTTGTATTTGGTGGTACATTCATACTGTCCACTGTCTTCAGGACAGTGGGGTGGGGTTCCTGTGTGTGAGGGTGTGGTCTGTTGCATGCTACAGACTGTACAGCAGTCTTGCCTATGGTTAGTTGCACATGGGTGGACTGCAATGACATAAGCATTGTCAGTTAACTGGACGTATGGGTGTCTGTGCTGAATATGGATACTCACCCTCCTTTTATGTTTTGTTACAGGTTTTGTGGCCATAACACATGATATGTGGTATTACCTGGTAGTGCTGGTGTGCTGTCATGAGGCTTGCAGCAGGTTTCTATCACTGGACAGACATCAATGTTCTCCATACTGGGGAGGGCCTCAGGAGCATGCATATTGAGGTTTACACATCTGGCATTGATCAGCATTACCCTTCTGTTTCTTTCCAGTTTTGTTTTCTATGGTGGTGGGTTGTTCTTTTCAGCCTTGCCTACGGAAAGATCTCTGTAGGTTGCAAAAGCCTTAGGCAATATCCAGATGCTCATGGGTGACAGGTGCAAGCCATCCCTGGAACAGCAGCATGTCTCACTATGGAGTCACCTATTACAACTGTATCAGGCATGTTGTTTCTCCTTCTGTCCTGTGACTGTTTGGCACACCAGCTTTGTGTACTATGTGTTACATGTGCTATGTCTGGAGGTTGTTTTATTGGGTGTCTGCTTTGGAGGCTTGTGTTGGTGTTGTGTGTTTGTAATTAGGGCCTCTGGGAATGTTTTTGTGTTTATGTGTTTGGTTTACAGTCATTGTAGGTCTATGTGGGACTGGGTTTGTGGTGTACGTGGTTACCTTGTCCTCCTGACTAGTTTTGACAGTACTGATTTGGGGGTGCTCAGGCTCCGGTTTGGCTACCTGGTTGCATCTGTCACATACATTTGTATTTATTGGGGTGAGTTGTTGTTGTGTGTGTACTTGGGACAGATGTCACATTGCCACTGGATTCACAGATTCTACTTGTTTTGCCTGGCCTTAGTGGATTGTATGTGTGGACACATTTTATTGCCATACTAGTGATCACTGATTACTTCACTTTTAATGTTTGATCTATCATGTGGTAGCTTCCTCATTCTCTTCAATGGTTTAGTAATTGCTGGAGTCCAGCATGCCAGATGCCTGGGTGTATGGCATTGTGTCTTGTTGTTTGTGATTGCAGACTCCAAGCACTCTTGGCTGTGTTCATGGTATGCCTGTATAACATGTTTTGCAGTGTGTCCCATATTTTGTACCTGCACAGGGCTTTTCATGGATTCCACATTGGTTTGTAGGGGTGCAAGCTATGCTTTATACATGTGTTTCACTGTGGTAATCTGGCCAGGGGCTGGGGTTGGGATGTGTAACTACAGTGTGATTAGTCTATGGTCTGGTCTTACCGGTGAGGGATACACGTCTCATCTTGACGTCCAGTACACATATTTCTGATTATCACATCCAGTATGCTTACCCCTCTTGTGGAAGTGTTACATTTTGCATGTCCAGTTTGTTTGATGGATTCTGGGAAATTGTCTACACTTGTGTCAGTGCTAGTATAATACAAAGAATATAGCGACAAACATCTCAGAAGCTGACTTCACATGTCTTCAGACTGAGATGGTATCCTTTAAGCCCACTGGGCCAGTGGAAACCACAACACACAATAGTGACTCCTTCACAGATGCTTTCTACAGACATCTCCGAGAAAGCATGGACCATGCAATCACAAATAAAACCAAGACCCTCTCCACCAAGGGAAAGTGGCCTGTCTGGTGGACCCCAGCCATAAACAAACTGTATAACAGATGATGGATACTAATGCAAGACAGAGCTACATCTCCTACAGGGAAGGCAGCTGTGATCAGCACTAGTAAAAAGCTACATTCTCTCATACAGACATCCAAGGTCAACTTGGAGACATAAATCACCAAAGACAATGGAGATAACCATACTGCCTTCTTCAGCTATGTCAGAAACCTGGGTGGGAACCCTCAGATATGCTCAGAGTTGGTACACAGCAACATATATTTCAGTGACCTGACAGATATTGGCAACATTCTGGCAGACAGGTTCAGTGCAACTCCCCCCCCCCCTCACCCCCAAAGGAAGATAGTTATCACAGCTGAATGTAACCTCACTGTCATCTCAGATGTCCATGTGAGAGCCACACTCAGCAAAGAGAAGAACACAGCATCAATGAGACCTGATGGTATCCCCAGTTGTGTGCTATGTGAACTCCAGAAGGAGCTAAACCCGTATATACAAATGCTATTTAACCTTAGCCTTGCTACAGGATATGTACCTGAACACTGGTGTACAGCAACAGTGGTCCCACTCCACAAAGAAGATGCCTACACAGACCCTGGCAACTACCACCACACAAGCTTAACCAGCCTTGTCTGCAAAGCTATGGGAAGAGTCATTATGGAGCTCTTACACAGACACATTGCTGACCTACAGACCCTTGATCCCACCCAGTTCAGCTTTGTACAGGGCAGATCCTGCCTTTTGCACCTAGTTGACTATTTTGAAACTGTCAGTAGGGCCATTGATGAGGGCTACGCGGTCCACACAGCCTACTTGCACTTGGCCAAGGCCTTTGACACAATAACCCACTCAGGCATCATAGACAAGCTCAACAGCTGAAATATAAATCCATATGTCACAGGATAGGTTGCAAAATGGCTAGGAAACAGAACTCATAAAGTGGACATTGCAGGTGCCTTGTCAGATTCAAAGCCAGTCACAAGTGGTGTCCCAGAAGGATCTGTCCTGGGACCCCTCTTATTTGGCATTTACTTTTCAGATGTGAAAGCAAACATGGGAGGGTTGTGGCTGACAAAGTTTGCAGATGACTGCAACCTAGGCACCATAGTGAATACATCAGCTGGCACACACATCCTAAAGACTGCAGTCACAAAGACAGATAGCTGGTGCCGGAATCATGGCCTGCAACTGAATGCAACTGATGTGTAGTCATCCCCTTTGGGAGGAACACAGTACCCGCAAATCAATACATAGACAGCAACCCACTGAGCACAGAAAACAAATCAGACACCTGGGGACACATGTAGATAGTGACATCTCATTTGACACCCATGTTGCCAAGGTGGTTAGACAGACTTTCTATCTTGCCCACCTTATCATGACGAGTTTTACATCCAGATCAAAGGAGGTCATTGTACCACTATACTTCTCCCTTATCAGGCCCATGATTGAATGCAAAGCCCCATTTGGTATGTACCTCACCCAGCACTTGCAACAGCTGGGAAGACCCCAAAAGTACCTTACCAAGAGGATCACGGGTCTACAACACATGTCATATGCTTCCGGACTAAAGGAAATCCAGCTTTATTCAGTAGCATACCGCCTACTTACAGGTGACCTATGCCTGACATACAAGACCATGTCCAATCAGGATTTGGTGGACATGCTCCACTGCAAGCAATCCAAATCCACCAGAGCCATGAGAGCTATGGATTTGAACCTCAGCACATACATGTATAGGACATGCTGGAGGGACAGAGTCATAACTCAGAGGCTTCTCACACTCTAGCAAAGAATCCCAGTTCATGTTAGACAGAGTCCCTCACTGACTCTCTTCAAGAGAAATCTGGACAACTGGATGTGAGATTGTAGGTTTACCCCAGGGTCCTCCGTGTGTCACTACTAGACAGAGGCACAGTCATGTTATTCGATTACGTAAGGGGGTCATAATGTGTCACTACTATGTCAGAGGCACAATATTCGGAATCTATTCTGTACACTTATTACCACTATAAGGGGTGGCAATAGCCACATCACTATGGCTAGGCTTATGAATGCAGAAGGGCAGATAGCCTAGTAGTTAACTATGAAGCTATGGTGCATGTGTAGGTATTTTCAGTCAAGCAATATACTGTGGTTTGGGGGGCTTGATATCTTCCTGTATTCCAACATAGGCCTGGTGCAGTTCCTGCTATTAGGACAGTGGTCTGCAGCAAGCTATATAGTAGTAGGCAGTTTTAGCCATTGGTATTTGACCATGGCTAATCCGTGCTGCTTCTTGTTGTGGTTACAACATGGGGGTGTGGTTATCCATGACATTTATTGCTAGTCACCCTCATTTTGTAGCTTGTTACATGTTTTTGCAGCTGTACATCACTGTATGGGTGTGACCTGGTAGTGTTAGGGTGCTGATGTGGGCTTTGACCCTTTTTTCTATTGCAGCACTGATATCTACATTCTCTATACTGTGTGCGTTTACACTGCACACATCTTGCTGTTTATACTTCTGGCATTGGGTAGCATTACATCTAGGTTCCTATCCCTTGTGGTACCTATGCAGGTGGGTTTGTGTTTTGTGTTTTATGATTGGTGAGGGTGGCTGTTAGTCAGGGTCCTCAGGTGTGCATATGGTACATGGTGTTACATTACTTAACACATGGCATTCATGCCTCAGGTGGTGCTGCAGGGCTGCCTCTGTTGGATGCACATACTACACTCCCTGTACATGTTTGGAAGCAGGTCGTGTCATGTTAGGCATCCCTGTTACTATGTGAGTGTGTCGGAGGGGGTATCAGTCCCAGTGTTCCTACTGAGCCAGTGTATGTGCTATGCGTTGCCTCTTTGCCAAGGCCAGGGCATACTGGGCACGCCTCCTTCTGCCTACTGGGGCAAGGTCAGGTTGTTCCTCCTCCGAGTCACCCTCTGCCTGTGGTGGCCTTGGCAATGGTGGGGGTATGTTTGGCCCAGCCCTATGCTGGTCCTGCTGCAGGATCATATTATGTAGCATAGCACATATCATGATCATCTGGGTACATGTAGTTGGTGTGTACTGCAAGGCTCCACCAGATGTGTCCAGACACCGGAACCGTGTCTTGAGCAGCCCAAACACATGCTCTATGACATTACGTGTTTGTGCGTGTGCCTCATTATGGCATTCCTGTTCAGGTGTGTGTGCATTTCTGATGGGTGTCATCAGCCACGGCTCCAGTGCATAACCTGCATCCCCCACTAGGTGTCCGTGTTGGAAGTCCCCACTGGCAAATGATTGGTACAGCTGCATCAGATGCCAGATGTGGGAATCGTGGTAGCTCCCAGGGCAGCCAGCACACACATTCATTATTATGCCCTGGGCATCACACACGACCTGGCAGTTGATGGAGGGGAATCCCTTGCGGTTAATATAGGCTCTACCCCGCTCACCGGCTGGTGCTTTGATGCGTATGTGCGTGCAGTCTATTGCACCCAGTACCTCAGGGTATCCCGCTATTTGCTGGAAGAGACGCATATTGCTGGCCACTACCTCATGGTCATTGGCGAAATATACATGATCACCGACATGTGCTGACATGGCATCCAGGAACTGGTGCAGTACCCTGGAGGCTGATGCCTGTGATATCCCCATCATATCACCAGTTGGTCTCTGGAAGGTACCTGTTGCTAGTATTCTTAGGCCAACACATACCTTGGTTTCCACTGGGATGGGTTCCCCTCTGTTGGTTCTGTGTGTGAGACATGGCCTGCACAGCTCAACAATTTGCTGCAGAAGGTCTCTGTCCACTCTGTAGCTCTACTATCTCCAGCTCATGTAACCCATGGTAGGTGACCCTGGGCCTGTATACTCTTCTCCTTCTCCTCACTCTGGGTTGTCTGTCAGCATCTGCATTGTCACCACCCTCAGCAATCCGCCTATGCCTGATTATAACAGCTATGGCAGCCCCTAGCATTTCTGCTCTGAGTTCAGCTTTTGTCAGTTTTCAATTCTGATAGCTTACTCCTTTCTTGCAGTATCTCTTGTGAGAAACACCCTGCACTGCTGTTTGCAGTGTTTTAAGTGCTGGGTTGGGCTTCTAGTCTGCCTGTGTAATTGCCTGCTTCCAATTGTTTCCACCAATTAACTCCAGCAGTATCCTCTGGCAGCTTCGCTGTAATCTGGTTGTTTCCTTTTTCCTCACTGTTTCCTCAGGGGGAGCAATGTGCACACCAGCTTAAGCACGCTCACAGTTACTTAAATGCGCGCACACATCCTTACACGGTGTTACACGCGCACACACATCCTTACACGGTGTGAACTTAGCTGATTCATGTTAAAACGCGCGCACACAGCCTTACACACATGCACACCCGCGCAAACCGTTGTAAATGGTTTGCAACACGCTCCCACATGTTGAACCTGCCTTACACGCGCGCACACGCGCGCCTGCACGTATATCAAGAAAGTTTGAGTGTAGGGATAGTGTGCACCCTCTATTTCTTGACTTTCCTAGTGTTCTGTTGGGACACACCCCTCTCCCTGATGTCTGTCTGTCATCTCTCACGTTACACTGCCCTCCAATGTGATACACTTATTTCTATCATTCCCCCCGTGATGTCACCTACCTCTTACTCTATTCCTCCCCCTTCTATAACTCTTACACTACTCAGAAAGTGCTCATTACCTATGTGGCAGTGTGATTCAGTATTGTAACCCTCATTTACATAGGATTGCCTAGTAATGCTTAGTTACATGTCTTACACGGAGCTCCCCCCCCTTGACAACCACTACATGGAGGCCATATTGTTTTTGGTCTGCTAGTCCCTGCATTGTCATTCCATGTAATACATTAAACCCACAATTGTGGGCTTAAAAGCTTCGGTTTTCAGTTTTAAGCAGCGCACCCTGTTTGCGCGGGTGTGCGCTGCAGTTACACATGAAAATCCCACAGAAAAAAAAAAGTTATTTTTAATTGTTTTGCAACACTTTTTAATGCCAATGGCCACATATTTGGCCATTGGCATGCTAAATGGAACATATGCACCCTTTATTTGGAGTTGACATAGCTCCGTTGTCAATTTTGCAGAAATGTACTCAGTTGTCAGCTGAGTACATTTCTGCAGCTAACACGTCCGTTACACGGACTGGTTTAGGCTTCTTGGATCACTCAAATACCTCATTTGCATATCTTTCAGCTGCAAATGAGGTATTGAGCATTTCCACACCCAGTTCGTGTAAGAGACGTGTTAGCTGTCTCTTACACGGAGGTTTGGGCTGTTCCTGGATCGGGAGGCTTACACGGAGGCTTACACTACTCTTGAACTCCGTGTAAGCCTTCCTGAATCAAGCCCATAGTCTTTGAAAAAAATCTCTAAGGATAAACTAATTTGATATTAGTTAGTCACTCAATTTAAAAACATGGTAATTTCCCAATACCTTCTGACTCTTCCTCACCAGTTAAAGCCACATGCTGATGTGACCCCACCACCACCAAGAGGGAGTCTCAAGTTGCACTCTCAACTGTACAGGTTTTCACAGAATGTCCAGATTTTTGCCTCATTTTTGGTGTGTTCTCCCTAAAATCTGTCCCTTTCTGGCAAATAGCTGAGGATTGAAGTCATTCAATAATGACAAACATTTGAGTTTAAGACTCCACATCCTTCGGAAAATTCATGCTAATGCAAAGCCTATCATTCTGTCAATGTTCTAAGTTTGTAAGGGCAATATTTAAAATCTGTCCCTATTTGATCATTTTAAGCTTTGCCCAGATTTTTTGCTCTAAGAGGTTGAGCGGTATGAATGTATCTCTAATAAAAATAATAAATGAGGTTTGCACCATGCCTGTTTTGTCTTCCACCTTGGAGCTGTCAGCCCCTTGCACAAGGCAGCAAAATGGTATTTAACTGATGGTCGCTGGGTGTACGCCTACATTTTGGTGTGGCAGCCTTAATGTAATACAATGTTGAAGTTCAATAGTCTTCTTTAGATGATGCAGTTAAGATCATTTGGCAGTTTAATGATCCTTGATTGTTAAAATTGGATGAGGAGTCAGATTTCCAGCTTCTTTTATTTTGTCCTCATGATTGGCACCTATTAGGCATGCACTATGTGGGCAGTTATTATTTTGACATGGTTATACCCATGGGTTGTGGGGTGGCCTGTGTCACATTTGAAAAAAATAGCACATCATTGCAGTGGTATTGGGGGAGTTTGCAAACGTTTTGTCATTTAAATAATTCAGTTTGCCTTATGAATTGTAGCTTTCTATCTTTTGTTAAGGTTTGCTTTCTTTTGGCTGTTTTTCTGTTACTGTTGTTAGAGTATGCTAGGTTGTCAAGGTTTTCAGTCTGGTCATTTGAGTTAATGTCTTATTGTCCAAGGCAGTCTGTTATTTTTTAATGTAAGAAAAATAACCGCAGAGCAAAACAATGAAGGGGACTAGTGATTCCAAATATTCGAATAGCGTCCCAGATACCAGCAAATAGTTGTCCAATGAAAAGAAAATGTCAGAATACTTCAAAAAATCAGGTTTATTATAACATGACAAGGTTAGCGCTTTCGCAAAAATAGCTTCTTCAGACCTTATTACAAACTGATCTCTGAGACAAGTGGTTTAAATATACAAAAAGGCGCCAAAACAACAGGCATTTCTTAAAGAAACAAAGCCTGTGATAAGAACCATTGTTAAAAACTAACATAAAAAATACATGTAATCTTGTAAAAGACTTAAAAACATATCCATCATAGTACCACTAAAATAATAGTAAGAATAAAAATAAAAAACAAGTGTATGAGCTGGACTGTCATCTCTGATGTCGCAACCTCCTGGACTTCAATAATGGGCGTATGGGGACTTTCCCATTAAGTCCTGGTGGTGCATCAGCTCTAAATTTGATGATCCAACTAATCTCCCGGACTTCTGTGTGATTTTCAATGTCTCCCCTCCTATATGTTGTAGAAATCTGTTCTAAGATCCTAAATTTGAACCGATGGTGTGAACGACCCTCATGTGTATGCTTGGCTAATGCATTGTAGAGATGACCCTTCCTCGTATGGTAAACATGCTCACGTATCCTGTCTCTCAAAACCCGGTTTGTCTTGCCTATATTGTAGGCTGGACATGCTGTACAAGACGCTAGATACACTACATCCTTAGACATACAGCTGCCCCTGACACGGATGTTATATACACCAGATCCATGGGGATAAACAAAAACAGGATCAGTAAGGATGTAAGAACAAAAGTTACATCTATGACAAGGGACCATAAAGGGTCCCTGTGTGGATGAACAAATGGGATTTGCCGACCACGGGCACCCTCTATCCAGATTTGCTGTTTGATTGGCAACAGCTTAACATCGAGGTAAGCCTCAATTACATGAGGTTGATGAACACATTTTTTCTTCCTATGGAAGAAGCACTTAGAGAAGACATTAAGAATTCACAAATGGCTATTTACACCAAGTACCCTGTTTTTGCGGCAGATAATGCCCTTAATTTAATGTTGGACAATGTTTCACTATATGAGCGACGCCTTTTCAATCAGAAAAGAGCGAAGCTCCAGAGGGACAGTTCCGACTTTCGGATGGGCCATATTTTCACTTGGCCCAGAAATAATGTGAATGTGAACAATGTTAATAGAGTGCAAGTTAACAACAGTCTTGCTATTATCGCCACTGATATTATTGATAAACCAACTGCTGATATGACTTCTGTGAATGACACAGATGATAATTATGTGATGTGTTTAGAGAATGTTAGTACAATTGCTGCTGATGTTTTGGCTACTGATGGATCCGCTAATGTGGTTTTAGACAAGGATTTGAGGGACAATATAGCCCCCATTAGAGATACCATGAACGCACAATTAGACATCAATGAGAAGACACAGACCCCTTGCTCTGAACCAGTTGTTCGGAGAAAAATCATGAATTCTACAGTGGACAGAGTGAATGATACCCCCAATTTTGAGCATGATAATGCTCTGCCTGCTTTGAATTCTGTGCAATCCTTCAGTAATAGGCACCCTTTTCCTATAAGGACATATACCAGGGAGGAAAGGGTGCGCTCCAACAGCAGGGGGCGCCACAAACGGAAATTATCTCCGGACAAGTTTCCTAACCGGAGTATCAAGAAAATGTGGGAAGGGAAGAAGTAGATTTAGTATTCAACTTATCTAGTCATGAGTTGAGTTGTTATGAAACACAAGTACTTTACAAAGGTCTCACATTTATTCCCACCATGTACAGCAGATATGAAGAGACATTAAGGGATTTTAAATTGTTTATTAGGAATTTGTCCTTGAAAATTTTCTTTAAAGAGCCAGGAGCCTCTATGTGTAACTCTGGTTTCAAGAAGCCGAGTACATTCATACCACCCATGCACCCACTGGTTGCTGCATACAGCAAACTAGTAGAAGATGATATATATAAGATGGGAGTGAAACACACTACAAGCAGCAAGAATAGGTATAATCTCAACTTCAAACAGCGAGAAGCCCTAGATTCCCTCCGTAACAATCGTGATATTGTTATTCGCCCCGCGGATAAAGGGGGCGGGGTAGTCGTGTTTGATGCAGCTAGATATCGAGATGATATGATACAGATGTTGGCTAATGAGAGATTTTATGAACTTATCACTGATACTAGAGTAGACACCATCATTAACAGAGTACAATCCACCCTCTCAGAGTTACTCATGAATGAGGTCATAGATCAAGCTTTGTATGAATTTTTATTTGTTGCACATCCTCTGTTACCGATGATCCAGGGTCTCCCTAAAATTCATAAGGATTTGGTCACTCCGCCCATGAGACCGATTGTCGCAGGCAGGGGGTGGTCCACAGAACCCCTATCCATCTTTGTGGAAGCTCAATTAAGACCATTGGTTGAAGTGAACAGCTTCATCCTTAGAGATACCAAACAGTTTCTACTAGATCTATATCAATATGTGAATTCCTGTGCTAGTATAGATGATTTGCTTTGGGTAACGATGGATGTCCAGTCTCTATTTACTGTGATACCCAATGTGGAGGGCTTAGAGATGATTGGCACTTATTTGAGGAGATCTACCTTGCCTTTGGATCAAGATGTTGATTTGATTCTATTGCTATTGGGGATGGTCCTGGAATCCAACATTTTTTGTTTCCAAGAGAGGATTTATTTACAGCGGGATGGCGTAGCTATGGGCACTTCTTGTGCCAATAGCTACGCCAACCTGGTCATGGCTGAATGGGAGCATCAGTATCTTTTCCAGAATGAACTGTACAGAGAATTTGTGCCTTTTTACAGGCGTTTTGTGGACGATCTTTTCTTGGTCTGGAGGGGCACACCTGTGCAGCTGGAATTTTTCTTTAGACAAGTGAATAATTCCATAGGATTTTTGAATTTCGCCATGGAATGGTCGCACACTAATATCCCCTTTCTAGATGTATATGTAGACAAATTGCCTGGAGGGATTGTCAACACAGGCTTATATCGTAAAACTTGTTACAGGAATACCTTGCTGCACCGTTCCAGCATGCACCCGGGCTTTGTATATAATAATATTGTGCGAGGACAATCCATGCGTGTATCTAGGTATACACCAAATGACTCTCATCTCAAGATAGAACTTGAGGATTTAGGAAAGAAATTCACAGAGCGTGGATATAGTAATTTAGACTTGACTAAAGGGATGGATGGTATTACTAGCCTCAGGGATAGTAGAGCAATGCCCTATTTTTCTGAAAGGGCCTTGGGAGTGTATACAGCAGACAGGAGTGAACAGTATACCCAGGGCAGCTCTTCATCTAACAATAATGTGATGTTTCCTGTTTATTATACCAGAGACATTGGTATCATCAAAGATGTCTTCATCAAGCATTGGCATGTTTTGTCAGTAGACTCTACCATTAAGGAAATCACTGGAGATAGACCGAGGTTTGTGTACCGCAACAAAAAGCATCTCAAGAACTTGCTATGTTACCCCAAAGCAAATCCCATTTGTTCATCCACACAGGGACCCTTTATGGTCCCTTGTCATAGATGTAACTTTTGTTCTTACATCCTTACTGATCCTGTTTTTGTTTATCCCCATGGATCTGGTGTATATAACATCCGTGTCAGGGGCAGCTGTATGTCTAAGGATGTAGTGTATCTAGCGTCTTGTACAGCGTGTCCAGCCTACTATGTAGGCAAGACAAACCGGGTTTTGAGAGACAGGATACGTGAGCATGTTTACCATACGAGGAAGGGTCATCTCTACAATGCATTAGCCAAGCATACACATGAGGGTGGTTCACACCATCGGTTCAAATTTAGGATCTTAGAACAGATTTCTACAACATATAGGAGGGGAGACATTGAAAATCACACAGAAGTCCGGGAGATTAGTTGGATCATCAAATTTAGAGCTGATGCACCACCAGGACTTAATGGGAAAGTCCCCATACGCCCATTATTGAAGTCCAGGAGGTTGCGACATCAGAGATGACAGTCCAGCTCATACACTTGTTTTTTATTTTTATTCTTACTATTATTTTAGTGGTACTATGATGGATATGTTTTTAAGTCTTTTACAAGATTACATGTATTTTTTATGTTAGTTTTTAACAATGGTTCTTATCACAGGCTTTGTTTCTTTAAGAAATGCCTGTTGTTTTGGCGCCTTTTTGTATATTTAAACCACTTGTCTCAGAGATCAGTTTGTAATAAGGTCTGAAGAAGCTATTTTTGCGAAAGCGCTAACCTTGTCATGTTATAATAAACCTGATTTTTTGAAGTATTCTGACATCTTCTTTTCATTGGACAACTATTTGCTGGTATCTGGGACGCTATTCGAATATTTGGAATCACTAGTCCCCTTCATTGTTTTGCTCTGCGGTTATTTTTCTTACATTATCCTGTTTTTGCTGTTTATCGCAGAGCATTTACTCCATCAGGCTTTTTTCTACTTGGATGTTATTTTTTAATGTTCTTGGCTTCTTACAATTGGGCCATTTTGAGTTTATCCTTTAGTAATCTTGGGTCTGTGGGAGGTTAGCTTGTTAAGAGGGTATTTTAGCTCCTCATTGTTAATTTTTTCATTTTGTTTATTTGGGAAGGCTTTTGTTTGGTATAAGGAAGCTGAGATTTTGGTGTTCCATATTTGCTTTAGTTTGTTAATACACTTCAGTGGTGCCTAGTGGTTTTGATTGGTGGGTGTCTGCATCACTCCTTGACAGAGAAGACTGAATGAGTTGTGGATGACAGTATGTCTAAGGAGAACATACTGACTGAAAAAACATACTATCAGATGCTTTAGTCACACTTCCACATATGGTAGAATTTTAAAACTTAATGTTTCAGCTCCAGTTGAATTAAAATGCTCTGTTTTATTCAAAATAAGTGATCACAAGTATGTATATGTATTCCATGCTTCAAGATAAGACTTTTGCCTTACCAGAGAAAAAGCATTCAATATGATTTTTAAACCAAAGGGGTGTTAAATAATGCACTATTAACTAGGTCAGTCACAACCTCTCCTCCTTTGGAAGGCTCATACAGCTATAAGATCTAATGGCTGCTATATACCTTGTTGGTCTTATGAGTCCAAGAATTCCAATGCAGCTAATACATACCTCTCACCTGTCCAGATTTTTTTAGAATGTTCAGTTTTTGCTTCTTAGTTTTGGTCCATTTCTCATAAAATGTGTCATTTTCTGACAAATTGCTGAATATCTGAAGCCACTAAATAATGATGAACATTTGAGTTTCAGGCTTCATATCCTTCAGAAAATGCATGCTAGCACAAATCATGTTATTCTAGCAATTTTCTAAGTTCATAAGAACAATATTTAAAACATGTCCCTATTTTTGGACCCTTGCCCCCCCCCCACATTATTTTAGCCTTTGTCCAGGTTTCTTGCTCTAAGAGGATGAGAAGTATGTGCCAATATCTCCACCAAAAAAAAAAAACAGACATCAGAATACTTGCACTGGACTTCCATGTGCCACAGTAATTTAAAAACTTAATATTTCACCTCTACATGGCCGAAAATGCACTATTTTATTCAAAATAAGTGATCACAAGCAAAGAGCTGTTCCATACTTCAAGCTGAGTTTTTTTTTTTTAACCAGAAAAAAAAAATGGTAGACATGATCTTTAAGGGTGAAGCTGCCCAACACTTTTAGGATGTATATGTACTCCATAGGATGTATGTACACTCCATTTGTTTGTTAGAACTTTTTGGTTTGCAAAATTTAAAGCATTGGTTAGTGACTAAATTGTTAAAAGAAAGTGTTAGGTTCAAGTTATTTATTTATCATTTGTTGACCGGGAAAGTCCGACTAGGTTCCACAGAGCCTGTTTTCAGGGGAGGCCCAGGGAGAAATGCTCCAGATGCATGTCTTTGGAATGTGGGAGGAAACTGGAGTACCCGGAGGAAACCCACGCGAACACATGCAAACTCCACACAGAAGGCACCCCAGCCAAGAATCGAACTGGAGAACCTCTTGCTGTGAGGTGACAATGTTAACCACTGCACCACTGCACCGCCCAGTTCAGATTTATGATGCCCTATTTTTAAATCTTTGTTGAAATCTATTTTAAGGCTGCCCATGTAACCTCACTTGATTATAATACTTCTGCACTTTGGGGCTACTTTATAGCTTTCTGTATTAGAGAACTACTTGGGGGTTTTAAATAGAGCTAAGTGTAAATAGTAAGCAATGCTGTATTAGTGTCAGATGTTAGATTAAACACTGATGACTGGTTTGGGACATCAGATTATTTTGGACTAATCAGCAGCATCCTTACTCTGCCCTTTGAAATGGTTTATTATTTTCCAAAGGCTTTCCTGCCTCTACAAGATTGGCAGTTCAGTATTTCTTTTCCCTAATGAGATACAGTTACTCCTCAGGAACCTAGATACCTGTTTATTTAAGGCCAGAGTCTGTCCAGGATTGTCATGTAATGGCTATTCTTCCTATTCATTTAGGTTAGGAGTAGTCTCAGATTTGGCTTTTGATGGTCAGTCAGCAGAAATCTTTATGAAGACAGGTAGATGGTCCTTCTGGACATATCTGACTTATATTAGAGACTGTCCTAACTTATACATGGGGTTTGTTGTTATTTCTTGTGGTTATTTCTTTTGGTTTCAGGTAGCTTGTGAGATTTGATCTTGGGACATTCTATTCTTTACTGGGCAGCCATCCTATACAATGTCTGCTGAGCATAGGCGCCAAAAGCTGTTGAAGACTGGGGGGGGGGGGGGTGAGAGGAGCACTTAGTGATCTAAAAAGGGCAATGTTTTATAATTATTTACTACCACAACATAAGTTCACTTGGATGACTTTTTAAGCTTAGCCAATTCCCTTTTGTTGCTTGATTCTTGAATTAACATTTTCTGATTGGTCTTACCTACCCGATGGCTGATAATTATATATTAGCCCTAGTGCGAATAACTGTGATCATTCCATAGATAATTTGAGGGGACCAGTATAAGGGATGCAGCATTTAGGAACTGCCTCTATCCATTAGTGGCATGAGGGGCAGTCCTGGAGTACATTTTCTATTACCCATCCTTGGATCCAAGTTGCATTTGAATATGGATGGATGAGCTTTGTTTTATTTTTATGGATAGTCTGTTCTGGAAAGTGGTAGCCTCTGTGGTATATATCCATCTCTCCACAACATTCAGTTTAAATATCTGGACTGAGTATTTCTGATGCCATTTGACTTGCTGATGTTCAGAAGGTCCATCTGTAACTTAACCCATTACAGACTTATTTCTGAGTTACATCTTACTAATGCCTCTAGGTGTCTAACACTGGTTGTTCATATTTGCATTAATATTCCAAAACCATGATATAAACAATGTAATACAATATTTCATCTTAAAGCTTATGTGATGGCAAATACAATTGTATTTATGTTTCTCTCTGTCTAATACAGCTAAAGAGGTACTGAATATTATATATATATTGTATGCTATTTATTTGTATTGAAATTGTTTTATAAATATATCAACATTCAAGTGACACAGACAGAGCTACTAAACCTCATACAAAGGCACACAGTTGAAGAAAATGCTGCTGGCAACATGTGTCTTGTCTGAATGTTTTCTCATATACAGAAAGCTGCTTATATAACATTACAAAAAAGTTAATCTTTACTGTGTTTATTGTAGCTTATAAAAGCCAGTTTAGACCTAGAGTCAAATGATTGCTACCACTATGTAGAGTACTTTGTGCTGACTAATTTGCCATTTACAGTTTTCTAGAAACATATATGTTCCACAGATAAGAACATTTGTTTGAACTGTGAGGCAATAACTTCATTGTTTAAAGTCTCAGGCCACACCCACTGGAAGTTAAAAGTACAAACTCAAAAGAGCTCCACTGGTGGTAAATGTGATAATCGTTGTTGTAATTGCAAAGTCCCCTTGCTTGTCTATTCTCCTATGAGTTAATACTGTTAGCATACACATTTATGTATGACGATTTGTAGAGCCTCTGCTTTTGTGAGCAAATGGAGGACAAATAGGAATGGGTCTTTCGTGGCTCAAAACGTGAGAGACGGGTCACCTAGGAGCATCTGGTAGGCTACTGGGCGTAAACAGAGTTGCTGTAATCTGTAGGGGTAGTTGAAGGATTTCAGGCCTTTAATTTTTTATGTAAAAATTGGTAAGATGACTTATATGAATGCTGAAGGTATTACCCTGGAAAGTAACAGGGTCAGGTAGAAGTACTACTGCTGTGTTACTCCACAGCTTGTCTGAATCTTTCAGTGTAATGAAATTTCCATGTTTACCACAAGTAGTTTCTGCGTCTGATGTTGCTTCACCAGACATTCAGTGATTCCTCAGCACAATGAAGGTAGCCACCAATGTTGCAGATACCATACTATATTCAGTTAAAATTTCCCAGCAGAACTGCCTTGGGAGTGTTACTGTTTATATGGTGACAATATGTGGCTATACTATGGAGACATTAAACTCTTAGTATGTGGATGATTAAGCTATGGTTCTGTCAGGCTTTAATCCCTCTCAAATGACCTGAGTCATAGAGTATGTGCTGTGTAAACCTGAATACATCCAGCCCTTTTATATTCTTTTTTCCTGCTTTCTGTTCTTGTTGACAATCAACCTCTACCTCTATGATCATGTCCATGCATTTCCTACCACTGAGGCATAAAATCGTCAAACAATGTGTCTTTTTGCAAGCAGCCCTGAAGGATTTTCTGATTTCTGGTTCTAGCCTCATCCTTGGTGGTTGACATTATGTATTCGCGCATTGGCAAGGCCTGCAACATCTTCCTGTCTGTATACAGATGCTCCCATACCTCCATTATGAAGACTACTAAGCAAAAAAGACTTGAAAGGCAAACTAGTCATGGCCAGCCTATAAAACTGTATTCCATACATGTGTAGGTGCTGACACTGCAGCAGGCCAAAGTGCTTCACTCCCATTCAGGACAAGTGAGCACATGCAGGCCACTCACTCCCACTACCTGTCTCTGGTGCCTTCAGCATCAGGGTTGTTAGTTAATCCTATATACTCTGCTTCCTGAGGGAGTGACTTGTATTAATATAACTTGGATTACCATAAAGTAAAATCTATGCCCTAAGTTTGACATAACATGCTTGGTTAAAGGACTTTTTATACACACACACACACACACACACACACATACACACACACACACACACACACACACACACACACACACACACACACACACACACACACACACACACACACACACACACACACACACTCCGTACCTCAGCCTGCATAAAAACAGAGCTTCCTTCCAGACCAGTGCAGCCATTAAATTTGTCTGCTAATTTTGTTCGCTATATCTTCCGAGTCTGAGTGGGTGGTGAAATTTTGGTTAAGTGTACAAAACTGCTGGGTGTTATTTCTTAGTTAATGTAACCACAGAAGGACTTATAATTATTACTGTTTTTAAAGTATTTTTTTTCTGCAGCTACCTTAAGTCTACAGCACTGTTATAAGCTTAAAATTTCCTACTGTGACATTTAAATAAAGCCCCAAAATAATCCACATAAATTTTGGTCTACCCTAAAAATACTCTTGCAACTCGGTCAACAACCAACGCCAATCCCATTAGTGGCTAACATTCAAGATAGTATAGCTACACAATTTAATTTATTCTTTAGTACCGCAATACTTTCTCTTTCCAAAAACACCTGCAACTCCCCACTACCTCTCTCTACTCCCCATACTTCTCCTAAAGAAACCAAGGATGCTTTTTACTTCAAGCCCATCCAAACTAACACCATAAAAAAGCTACTTGGTAAACTTAAACCAACCTGTCTTGGCTGCTTATAACACACTCAGCATAACAAAACAGAACCTCACACACACACACACACTCCTTACCTCAGCCTGCATAAAAACAGAGCTTTTTTTCAGCGCAGCCTGCATAAAAACTGAGCTTCCTTCCAGAGCAGCACAGCCTGCATAAAAAATGGAGCTTCCTTCCAGTTAACACCCCAGCCTGCATAAAACGGAGCTTCCTTTCCTCACACTTTTGTGTTTGAATGCTAGCATGCAATGCATGCATGGGTCCTATAGGTCTTATTGCTGTGAAGTGGGGGGGGGGCGCTCCCTTCTCCTCGGTTCCAGCGCCCATGCTGCTGAGGAGGATTGAACCTAAGTCTAGATCCTCATATTTTTTGAAATAATTTGGAAAGGTTTTAGTAAAATGTATTGGCATCAAATGTCATCTCTATACCAGGTCATTGATGAAAAAGGTCAAACACACGTTCTTATACTTCACCTAGGTGGTGCTGACACTGGCAAGATTTCCTAGTGTTGATTACTTTCTTGTATTTTGAGTGATGTTGTTATCATTCAACAATTATTCCATAGCCTGTTGGTTCCCTGGTCTTCTATCCTTAAGCCCACAATATTAAAGGCAACTTGAACTTTTTAAATCATAAAAGTGTTTCCTGCTGCTCCCCTGTTGGGCCTACAGTTATTGGTCTTTGGGACTTTGTTGATAAAGATCTCATTTGGTTCTAGGAATATGGTATCCCCCTCTATGTCATGGGCTTTGATTTATTTAACTTCAACTTGTCTTTTTATTTGCAAAGTTTGAGGTCCAAATCAGTCCTTAAATGCCTTCAATGTAATTATTTTCAATAAAAAAGTTGTAATCATTGATTAAAGCCTATGTTTCCCCTTTTGTTTTGTTTTAGTTATTTTCGCAGTAACAATCAGGAAAGTGGGGGGAATCATGCTTCTTGTTTTGTAGCTTCGTGGGTGGTTGTTGTATGGCCTTCCTCTCTTTTAATTCTCCCCATTCCTTTCTAGGGTCACACAAATCTTTAGAATATGATAGTGAGCTGTTTACAATTGCTGAGGAGGAATGGTGGATATGTCACTCAGCTGGAAGAAGACAGGCCAGACCACTTGGATCATCTGTCATGCTTCCTGGTAAACAGGGACATATGGTATGAATGGAATATTGTGGGGGTTTAAGAGTTATTTGGCTTTACTGGTTTTATAATGCTGATTTCATTGATATGATGATGCACTTTGTGAATAAACTGGTTGCAATGTCTATGATGTGCTCTGTTATTTTGTAGGGGAAAGCCGGGTGGGGAACACATTAAATTTGCTCTGTAGATTTTTTTATCTTCCTATTCAAGGCTGGAGCTGTCAGATCCTGGCTCAGGGCAGTACAGTGGTATTTAAATGCTGATCACAGGACACACACTCTCATTTCAGTGTGCGAACCTTAATATTACCACCAGTGGGTAGTTGATGCATAACCTTCCCCTTTTTTCATTCTCCCATTCCTTTCCTGGGTCATTTAAAACTTCAAAATATGGTAGTGAGCTGTTTACAAAGCTACACATGGCCAAAGGTCTTTTTGTAGTGGATGCCTCATGGTTATGCCACTTGATTGAAATTGGACATGACAGACTAGCTGGGCAGTCTGTCACACTACCCTGTCAACAGGGTAATTTGGTATAACTGAAATATTAAGCTGGTTTAAGAGTTATATGATTTTATTGGTATTATAATGCTAATTCCTTTAATGACAAAGTGATGTATTTTATGAATAAATGTATTTTGTGGGGCAAAAGTGGAGTGGGGGGACAAAATTATACTATGTCTGCTGTTAATTTGCAAAACAATATCTGAAATTTTCTGACAAACTAGCAACTGCAGGCCTTTTGTTCCCTTACTGATCTTTTGCTTACTTCAGCCTCTGCAAGTAAAACTGTGCACCTGGATGTGAAGACTACACGTGGGTATTTGTGCTGAGTTCTCGTTATTGCCATTATAATTATTTTATTTTACAGTTCTGCCCATCTACAACCTCATTTCCTGTCCCCATAATAACAAACTTAGAAAGGAGGTCCCAGTAATCTGGCCCAAATGTTTGGTAAGTGTTTCTTTTATGAAGCCTGATTTTTCTGTAACGAAGTCTAGCAATTATTCTCTTGCAATGTTTTTATGGTGTAGTTAATAGATACATTATACATATTTCGTAGAAATGTAGCTAAGGTGGGGCAAAGGGGGTAGCCACCCCAAGAGCAAGATGTTGGGGGGGGTGTAATCAAGACAAAATCATTTTAGCCCTCTGCATGTGATAGAGGGTGCAATAAACTTTAAGCCCTTTATGGAAGAATTTTGTTTCAGAGATGTGTTTCTATCATGTCTCATTTGCAGTAAGCAGTTTCCATTTCCAGCCAAACTCTATACAGTAAACAGGCTGTTTGATGAACTATTAAAAAAACATTCAGAAGTCACATCACGGTGAACAGATGACAAAAACAATCCTGGAACAGAAGCCTAAGGATGTGCAGCCATCCAAGTTGTGCCCAGGACATAGTGAGCTGCTTAAACTATTCTACAAAACCGATGGATGTCTCATTTAATTTTATTTCTATGGCTGTCCACTGTACTGTAAGGGCCACAGTTGTTATGTATAAATAAATGTAAATGTGACATGGCTTGATTTGCATTGCTCTGCTGAGTAGCTGGAGGCTAGCAAATGTACTAGCATTCATTCTGCTTTACAGATGCTCCATTTGTGGTACTGAGAATATAGCAAACCGCTTGTTAATAAGCATTTTTTATTTATTTATTTTTTTTGCTTTTCAACTTATTTAAGAGAAAAGTTGAGGGGGGAGTGTCAGACTGGGGCAAGCTGCACAGGGTGCCCCATCAGTTAGCTATAGCTCTGGTATGTTCTGATGAACCATGAGAAAGAGAACACTTGTGAAATGTGACATTCATCAATAAAGTGAACATTCCTGCTTTCATGTATTTGGAAGGCATTTGATTCAATCTGTTGACATATGTATTTTAAGATTTCGATGAAAAATGAAGACAACTCAATATACAATGATGCTTTAAAATGCATAAAATATCTGATAAACTTAAAAACAAGTCTATTGTTTTAATATAGGCAGCAGAATTGGTGTATATTTCAAACATAAATGGCCTATTAGGGTTGGACTTTGATATGTTACTAAATCTTGAGAAATACTGCACTTGAGTTCTGGGTGTGTATGCTAAAATGCATACAGATTTCATAGCCCCACGAATAAGGGATTTTATACTCATATTATTTCCGTGCAAACAAGTTTTTCATTCAAAGCTTATAATGGTAACATAACATCACTGCTGAAGCTAGTAATAAAACAATATGCATTATGCCTGTTAAACTTGGTCGACTTCTTTGAAACAGACACCAAAGCCATGGATGAGGAGAAGATGGTGCACACCACCTACCTTGACTTAGCAAAAGCCTTTGACACTATTCCCCACTCTTGCATAATAGATAAACTCTCCCAGCTAGGCATCAATGCATATGTTACCAGATGGGTAGCTAGCTGGCTCACTGATAGAACCCACTCAGTCAGCGTAGGGGAAGCCAACCCTAGTAGTAGACCCGTAATGAGCAGTGTACCCCAAGGATCGGTCTTGGGGCCTTTACTGTTTGGGATATACTTTTCTGAGGTGCAAGCCAAAACCAGTGGTCTGTGGCTGACCAAGTCTGCAGATGACTGTAAGCTGGGTGCTGTCTTAAATTCCCCTAGTGATGTGAACATCCTCCAAGAGGACCTTACCCAAACTAATGACTGGTGCCAGACGCATGGCCTCAAACTGAATGCAAAGAAATGCACCATTATCCCCTTTGGGGAAAATGTCATCACCACTAATTATCACATTAATAACAACGTACTAAGCATGCAATCAGTCATGAGGGACTTGGGCACCCAGGTTGATAGCAACCTGACTTTTGACCACCATGTTGCCTCCATTGTATGGAAGGCTTTCTACATGGCCCACCTCATATGTAAGGGTATTTCATCCAGGAACAAGGAGGTCATAGCATCCTTGTAGTCCTTTCTTATTAGGCCCATTGTAGAGTACAATGTCCCCTTCAGCATGTACCTTGCCAAGCACATGCAGCAGTTAGAGAGACCAGAAAAATCCAGGGTCTGAAGCACCTATCCTATACAGATAGGCTAAAAGCCCTGTCCCTCCACTCAGTGTCATACAGACTGCTCAGAGGTGACTTGTGTCTGGCATACAAGGCCATTTCTGAACCAGCCTTGATGGAGTTGCTGCATATCTGTAAGACAAACTCCACTCGCGCAACTTGTATACAAGGCCTTAACCTCATCTGTGACATTAATAGAACTTGTTGGTGGGATAGATTTGTGTCCTAAAGACTCTTCCATCTGTGGAATAGACTCCCTCTCCATGTCAAGCAGAGTACCTCTTTAGCCATCTTTAAGCAGAACCTGGATGACTGGATGAGAAACAGAAAATATACCCCTGGGATCCCACCTGTGTCTCTGCAGGATAGGGGTAACAGGTGCTGACTTTGAGGGAACATGGGCACAATTCTTGGCTATGCTTATAAGGGTCTCCGGGCCACTAGTCTAGTATCATCCTATGAACCTATGAACTTATGCAGTGTTATCCAAAAAAACTAACACAGATTCATTAGTCTACATGTAATAATATTATACAGATGGACTTTAAAATCATAAACTGTCTAAAGCAACTATCTGAGAAGCTATCTAAGTTAATATTGCCTATGATGCATATAAAAATGCATGGTACCAACAAACATTTACTATTGGTGAATTTTCTAGCAGCACACATAGCACTCTGCTTGAGGGCTCATCAATAAAATATTTTACACATTCATTTACTCCATGTGGAAACATTTACAATGCTTCTGTATGCACTATATGTATAATCCAATGTACTAGTCAACCTGAATATGCTGTCAAGTTTACTTTTATTTATGTAATATTTGTTTACTGGGAAAATCTGACTTGGAACAAAGCCAATTTTCAGCAGAAGCTTGGGGAGAAACACTCCAGATGCATGTCTTTGTAACATGAGAGGAAACCGGAGCACCTGGAGAAAACCCACATGAATGCAGGGAGGCCATGCAGACTCTGCACAGAAGGCACCCCAGCCGAGAATCAAACTGGAGAACTTCTTATTGTGAGGTGACAACACAACTGCTGCACCCCTGCGCCATTTAGAAACTGTTTGATTACAGGCAGAGTATGCTGTTTACTAACACATAGCTATGACTCACCCTTTCTGAAGGTTGCATTACTTGGTGGTATTAGATTGCATAATAGTAATAGTGGCCTGCATGCCTGATCTGTAATCTGTACTTTGATTGACATGTAGTGACACTGATTGTTAATGCCGTGGACTTTGCTTCCTGTGACACTGAAAGGGAAACTACCAATAAATGAATTGAGAAGTTTTATGTCTTTTGTCTCTGTCTTTACATGTTTGTTTGTTAGTGTCTATTAGCTAAAAGACACTGCAGTGGTGGTGGTGGTGATGAGTGCAGAAGGATATAAAAATGAAGAGATGCTGAGAAATCATGAAGAGGAGAGAATCGAAGGAGGCAGTGCAACATGAGTTATCAAAGTCTACAGACATAACTTATACTGGCAAAACTTATGTGTGAAAGCTTTACAGAAAATTAGAGCAGATATGTTGAGAGATTACAATAGTACTTTACAGCAAATTATGTACTTAATGATAATGATAAAAATGTTCTCATGGTATCTGTCCATTTGTTGTAAAGGAACTGGATCAAATGGAAGGAGATGGATTAGTTCTGAGAGTAAACTAGAATCAGTGGGCAATACGGTCCAAAGCAATGGAGATTTCAGTGCCACAACTGACTTAAGCTGCAAGCTGAACAGTATAATTTACCAAGAACTGAATATATTTTTGCCAGCATGACAGGTGGACAGTGGTTTTTAGAAGTGGAATAAGCTGATGCCTACCTCTAAATGGAGATGGAAGAAGATTCAGCAGTTTTCCTGACAATCAATATCATCAAGGGGCTTCCACCATTATAGCTGACTCCACATTAGGGGTAGCTTCCGTCCCAGCTATCTGTCAAAGTTCAATGGATCAGGTCCTCCATTGAAGGTCTGGAGTCCGGTGTTATCCTGATGATGTTAACATCACTGGGGCTACAGATGAGAATAATAATGCCCATTTGTTAAACAGATGTGCCCACTGGACACACAGTCCCTTTTCAGGGGTGACATGAAAGCAATGTTTGATTAAAAGACTTGTCCAATGTCACATAGTAGGCAAACAAGGGTTAAGGGAATCAAACTGTATATCACAGGAACTACAGCCCACAGCCTTAACCCACTGCATCCTCTAAATGAGCTGCTATAAGCTGGTAAACCATAGAAACTGACTAATGAAAGTGAATAATTGTTTCATGAAGCAACAAGGTTGTTACAATCAATGCAGTCCTAACACATTGTCAGCCTTGTTTTCTGGAAAAATTGGCATATGCTGACTATCCATATGACACTGGGGCGGGTCTGTATTATATGCTTGAAGAGACTTTTCTTCGAACATATAATCATCGACACCTAAAGAGCGAACGCTCTAAAGTGCAAATGGCCACATCCGCAATTTTTTTCCTCGGGAAAAAATTCGGTTGGCCGTTATTGGGAATTGCCATTTTCCCCAACGCAGAGCAATCTCGGAGTTGGTATATTTAGATGGGGGTGTGTGGGGGCAGAGCCCCCATGTCGGGGTTGCCCCCCCACTTGATTAGGGTTTTGAAGTTTGTGTTTTTGTGTACAGCCCCGTGAATTTTTTCCAGAGGAAAAGATTTGCAGACGTGGACCGTTCGTGCTTTAAAGCATTCACTCTTTTAAGTGTCAATGATTATATGTTCGAAGGAAAGTCTCTTCGAGCATATAGTATAGACCCCACTGGGGCAGTACCTTTGCATATTATGAATGATGGCAGAAACACCTACAGCACTTGCTTCATGGTCCTTATCTACAGCTGAGAAGCATTAAGACCAAATTAAGAGAATAGCATTAAGCCTTGTGTGGGTGGTGTGAAGAAGCTTAACCAGTACCCATTTGTTAATGCTTCCTAGAGACCACCAGCTGCTGGTCTCAATATTTTGCCCACAAAATAAAATTCCTGACAAAAATGCAAAGGTGGGCATTGTTTTTGGGTGGAAACCAATACATAGTTGTGTATAAATGTGTGGAATGCTATACAAATTCCAATGGCTTGTCTCACTCATCACTGATGAAAACGAGGAAGAGGAAGTACTGGAGATTTTCTCCTTCAGTCAAACAGAAGGACTACCAGTTACAGCAGGCAAGGTAAATCAGAAATTAAAAGTAACAAGATTTTATTGCAATTATACGTTTTGACATAAAATGGCTGGATAATCAATTACAAATCTCTGTTGGTTGAATATTATCCAAAATAAGACATATTTGCCTTAAATGCTGGTTGAGTGATGCAGAGCTTAAGGTTTATCATACCCACTGTGTTATGACCCATAGAATTAGAAGAGCTTCCTCAGGGTCAACTTGGAGTAGTAAAACTAAAGGCACTGGCTACGGGTTACATGTAGTTGATCATGAGATAGAACAGTTAACACTGAGATGCACTAGCTGCCAGATGGCCCAGAAAGAGACAGAACATGCTCAACTAATCCTGTAAGAATGGCCTACATCACCTTGGCAGCATGTCCATGTTGATTTTTCCATGTCATTTATGGAGAAAAAATTCCAAGTGATATTTGGTACAGACTCTAAATGGCCAGTGGTCTTTACTATGAGTTCATTTACTTCTGGGCATGCCATTAATATATTAAGAACTGCAGTGCCACAGTAATAGCCTTCAGTCTGTGTGAGCAGAAATTTGATATTCCTTAACAAAAAAAAAGACATATTAAGTCTTCTCCTGGGCATCCAGCAACTAATAGTATTAATGAGAAGTTTGTGCAAAGCCTAAAAGGACACTTTGAGCAAATGGCAAGCTTAATCTCCAATAAAAGTTAACTAGTTTCTTGTCTGTACTTTGGAATGCTATAAATGCTACTAATAATCAGAGCCAAGCCTTGTTGTTCACATGATGCCCTCTTTGTTCAAGACTGGACATGTTGTTGCCAAACCAGTAAGAGACTGTCCAATGCCAATCAGTCAAGCAAGACTGAAGTAAAATAACCAAAGCTACATGTTGCTTTACCACTGGCAACTGTCTTTAGAGTTCATGGAGATTGTGCATGGGTTCCTGCTACAATTAAGGAGCAGTCAGAATCTGTGTCTTTTAAAGCTAAGGTGACCCCTTGCGTCATTTGATGGCACCATGCTGATTAGTTGAGAAATTCTTGACTGAGCATAGTTGGGGAGTAACTTACTTCACCTGTCATTATAGTTTCTGTTCCTCAGCCAGTACCATTTTCATTACTAGGAGAAACAGATACACATCACCCATTGCCTCATCTGCAGAGTCCAGCATCATGCATTTTAACCTAGAAAAGGTGCCTGGTGAAGACATTACCCAACATACATTTATAGGACACCACATGGACTAAATGAGACTAGTTAGTCATTTTTGGGGGGAGTGGACGTGTTTAACAGTATGCAGTAATAGTGATAATAAAAAATAAAAAAAGAAGTGCTTTTCATCTTAAGGGGGATGATTTGTATACTAGTAATAATGGCATGCATGCCCAATCTGTATTATTTTGTCAATGTCTATATCAGTTTGATATGCAGTGATGTTGATTGCTAATGCCTTGCACACTGCTTTACATGACAATGAAAGTGAACCTATGCCAGTAAAAGACCAAAGAATAGGCAGAACATCTCTTACCTATGTCTTTGCATGCCTAAGTTGTTTTTGTTAATATCTATAAGCCAAAAGCAGACTTCTCAACTGTCCAGATTTTCACAGAATGTCCAGATTTTTACCTCATATTTTTTATTCTGTTCCTCAAAAAATATGTGGTTTTATGAGAAATCACTGAGGATTCAAATCACTAAATAATGACGTACATTTGAGTTTCAGACTTCATATTTTTCAGAAAATGCATGCTAACACAAAGCCTGTTATTCTCACAACTTTCTAAGCTTATAAAAGCAGTATTTAAAGTCTGACCCCGTTTTTGGACTTTTGCCCCCCTCATTATTTTAGCCTTTCTCCAGATTTCTAGCTCTAACAGTTTGAGAGGTATGGTCCCTAAAGTCACTACATTATACATATAGTAATACCCTTAATCAACATTAAAGCTTTTGGTGTGTTGAGATTGTTATCCCTTTATGGTCTTGTCTGTCTGGCAGCTTTCTGCAAGCACCATGGCCTACAGAGAATATTTCTAATGTTGACTTATCTTCACAATAGACTGAATCGCTGAGCAAGTAAAGTAATACACTTGTAACTGAAGGGCATTTACTGAAAAGATTACCTCCCACAAGGCTTACTCATACAGTATCACAGACGGTCATTTGTCAGCCTCCCCACAATTACAGGACAGTATCTCAGTGTAAGAACTAAATTCAGTCATTATCCTTCAGGGAACTTTCATATCTACCAATTGTGCACCTTCTGTTTCACTGTGAACCATAGATCCCTTAATTTACATACTGTCTATTCACTGACACTTCAAACATAAAGCAGCAGTAAATTTGCATTTATAGCCTACTAGCAAATACCTATACAGTTATTTGAAACTAATACTCATGTAATTCTACAGTACTTCTCTTGTTCTAAGGAAACACGCATAACAGACCAGTCTTGTACATTAGCAATACTACTTTTGTTGTCATTGGTACCAGCATCTGGTCAGCTTTTTTAAAGATATTAAAATAGCATTTATTAATGCAAGCAGTATCAAGACAAAGACGCATTTCTTGCAAAGTTTGATATACCTTACAGACTGTGCCTGAAGGTGGCCAATACAAGACATTCCAAAGTTAGGAACTGCTCCACCAGAGTATGACATCCTACAATCTGGTTGGAAACAAAAAAAAAAGTCTTGATACATTTTATTATTCCAGTCTCAGCTGTTCCTTATCTGGCACTTAAAGCCCTATATACAGCGAGTCCATTTTTATTCACATTAAAATCAAAAACAAATTGCTCTCAGTTTCTTGATGTGTTCCCTGGTGACATCCAAGTTTCAGAAATAAAGAGCTTATATGCTGACTTATTTCCATTATGAATTCTGTGCTTATTGTACAGGATAAAATAAACACTGAGTAAAAAATGTCAAAGGGTAATTACAGTTACCCATTTGTGAAAAAATTATTATAGTTGCCCAGGACAATTATGTATGTTTTTGCTTTGTACAACTTGCTTCTGTCAGTAAAAGGGGGTCTATATTAGATCAGCGAAAACTTAAACAAGCGAATGCTGATTGATCGACCTTATGTAAGCGAAAGCTTACAATCTTGAACTGTCAGATCAGCAATTTTTTCCTAGGGAAAAAAATCGCTGATCCAAAACACATACACACAACACAAGCATACCAAACAAACAGAAATCCACACACATACACCTAAAATCTGACACCTAACCCTACACTAAAATATGCACACACCACTAACTATCCACTTACCTTAACCCAAACCCTAACCCTAAGGTCTGTCACTATCGCACACTCACCTCACCCACTCCCTAACCCTAACTCACCTTAACCTGCCCTAACCCTCATGTCCACACAGTCGCACACATACCTAACCCATGCCCTAACCCTAACTCACCTAACCCACTCTAACACTCACATCCACACAATCGCACACTTACCTGAATCCGACCCGTAACTTTCTACCACAGCACTGAAAATATCGAAGCAACAGAAATGGACAACCAAATTCTTTCCCTAGGAAAAAAAATCTGGTTTCTGTTGCTTTGATATTTTGACCATTCGCTTAAATAAGGTCGATCAATCAGCGTTCGCTTGTTTAAGCATTCACTAATCTAATATAGACCCCAGTAAAAGAACTGGCAATTTTTTTTTTTTTTTATCATGGGAGTGCACAAGACCTGTTCCTTATATCTTCTGCTGTCCGCATCACAGATGTGGTCTGTTGGCTGACACTTTCAGTTAACAGCAAATTTCAGAATTTGTTGTCATTTGTTGAAACTGTGCTTTCTTTCGAATTACTTGGATTTGTAGTGCTAAGATTTGTAGTTCTAAGTCTTGGCCATCTGATGAAGATGTAAAGACTATCTGTGGGTCATTTACTACTAAAAGATGTTGTTCATCTCTAGTTATTTTACAAGGAAAAAAAAAAACAGAGAATGTCCAAGTGACTGAATTTTCTGAATCAATATAAACAATTATTAAAAAACATAAATGTTACAGAATGTGGGTATTACTCAACCATTCAATAAAAGAGAGAAGGGTGCCTGCAAACTGGAAACCGGCCTTTGTGGCACACAGTCACAAGGGATGCATCTTGACTATGAGCTGCTATTAATGTTCTGTTGCTTTCCTATCCCATATCAAAAATACTGGGGAGATATGTACATATTCATCCCCCAGCTTGCTACTACTAATAATCTCAGATCAAGCAAGTAGTAGAGCTTTAAACTGGTTATGGCACACATCACATTGGGGAGTCCCATCCACTTTTCCTCCCTATAACAAAATCCAACCAGAAATTATATCCTAAAATGATCACCATTACCCTCATTAAGGTCAGAAATACCATTTCCATAGGACCAGATGAGATATCAGGATAACTAACTTGTGGAAGCAGATACAGCCTAATATATCTCCTTTTTTTCTTTTTTTTATAATCATCTTTATTAAATCACAAATAAAACATTGACACAGGTACACATACATTAATAGAAAATAAAACAAATGGTAGTATGCACACCCTTAACAGAGCATTAAAATCTATTTGATGTCTGGAAACAGGCAATTGTGGTCCCATTCTACATGGGAGGTTCTTCAACAGACCCCAGCAGCTACAGACCAATCAGTTTCATATTGTACAAAGTGATGTAAACTATCATGGAACTTATTCTGTCATATACTGGAAATCTTCTTCTACGTGACTTAACTCATTATAGTTTTATCAGAGGTAGGGGGGAGGGTTGTACTGAACGCTTGACAAAGCATCTGTGTATTTTGAAAGGTGGTGTGGTTTTATACTGAATAAATCTCATTCTTCATTTGTTTCCAGTTTACAAACATTCCAGACAAAGAGAATTAAAGGTCTTCAAGGCTTGTCTTATAGTGAAAGACTACACCACCCCTCTCTGATCTCTGCAGGCTATCACCTTCTCAGTGGATACCTATACCTGACATACACAGCATTAAAGGATTCTTTATTACATTTGAAACTCTTTACTTAGAGTACTCTCCTGGTGACTTAAATACAAAGGGACACTTACCCTTAATAAAACTTGATATCACAAGGAACAAGTGCATGCAAATGGCTGGCATCAGCTCCAGTCATGATAAAATGCACTCCAATAAACTAAAAGGAACTAGGATGCAGATGATTGAAATCTCCTCAAAATAACCTTTATTGAAAGATATCATTGAGAGCCTTTAATAATGGTTACTTTAAGGAGACTTTGATCATCTGTGTGCTGGTGCTTTTTGGGTTTAGAAAAAATAATATTCACCATAACATGAAGTGTGACAACTTTATATCACTAAGTCTCTCATGGCTATGGAATAAAGCTTCCCTCTAAATTAATCTCACAGTCATCCCACACCTTCATGAAGGAACTGGATGACTACATGGGCACACGCAAGTTCCAACATGGGATCCTGCATCAAGCTCCTCAATGTCCAGTAGGCCTTGAATTTGTTCACCAAACCTTTGAACCTATGACACATCTATTTGTGAAGAATTTCTAATCTCATAAGGCTCTCTTTTAGTTCCTGTAGATAACTCAGTAGCTTCCATAAAGGTATTGCAGAATCCCTCTGATTGGCAGATGAAGTGCCTTACCTGCTAGTGACGCTAGGTGTTCCACAGGGCTCAATACTTGAATCATGACTCTTTTATGTATTCTTAAATGTAATGATGGAGCACTGTGATGGTGCCAAATTGGTTCAATGATGACATTAGCATTCTCCTTCCAGGTGATATTGTCTCTGACACTATTTCTAAACTGCAGGTCATATTCAGCTCCATTTTATCCTGGCTAAGATTTTCTTGTTAAATTTAGAAAAAAGCCACATCTTTTACTCAGTATGATTCCAAGGATGAGGGTGGGGTAATAATTCCACCTTCCTCAAAACACAGACCTAACCAAACATATGATTAGCATCTGGTAATCAGCTTAAGTTTGATAAGCATATAAACTGGGGGTGACATTATCATTATTAGATATTACTGTATAAAAAACTAGCATTCCATGCTCAACTGATAAAACATTTTATGAAAACAATTCACATTACTCCTTTGTATTGTTTAAAAATGTAATAAATCTGTATGTATTTGTTTTAAAATGTGGGACTGATTATTTTACATAAGTGAAAATTCATACCACCACTTTATCTCCCTGTGAAAATGTGAGGTAGTGCCAGCTCTGCCAGATAGAGTAGGGAAATGTATGTGTAACATATGCCAGCATACATCTGAAAATATTGTCTGTATCTATTTTTGTTCCAAGTGAACATTTCTCACTGGTGTCAGTGGCGATGATTGAGGCTCTTTGATTACTGGCCCAGAGGAGAGATGTCACATTTTGGTGAGCAGTGGTGTAGATATTAATTGAACTTCTATAGCTTATAAGCAGTTGTCCCTGTTGTTCCTAAAGGTGTGTGTACTCTCAGCAGCCTCAAGGTAAACATACAGAGTTTCATTTTTCACAACAGTTTTATTTATTTTTGTTAGTTTAGTTTAGCCAGGGAAAGCAGGCAAAGATGTCAGCAGAGGATTATGGCAAGCTGACAGTGAACCAGTTGGCCAAGGTGTGCAAAGCCAAAGGACTGGTGCATGCCAACCTGCCTACAGAGGAAATGATTTCAGCCTTAGTCACAACTGCAGTACAGACCAGCAATCCTGAGAACAAGTCTGATGATGGGGATGTGCAGCCATCAGAAACAGGACAGCTCGCCTTTTCCTCAGAGGATTTAAAAACCCATCTGGAGTTAAAGAGACCTGAACTGTAGGCAAAATGCATAGAATTAGAATCAAGAGAGATTGCAGAGTTTGGAGGTCGAAGAAAATGAGAAGCAGTGTCAACATGAAAGGGATATGCTGACTATTCAGCAGGAACATGGATTTACTGATAATCGAATCCCAGAGGTAAGAAATGTCAGTACATTTCTTTCACAGTATAAGGAGGGTGATCATTTTGTTGGTTTTATTCATATATTTGAAAGAATATGTAAATAGTATAATGCTGACCAACGGCTATGGGTACAGTTCCTCACCCCCTTACTCCATGGTAAAGCTGTAACTGCTGTTTCTAAATTGTCTGATACTGACTATTTAAATTATGACAAGGTTAAACAATGTTTATTGGTATGTTTTAGGTTCACACCTGAAGCTTACAGAAAAAAGTTTCATGGGCATAGATGTGAGGCAGATGAAAGTGTATGTGATTATATTGCTAAGCTAAGCACTTATTTTCATAGGTGAGTGAGTGGGTGTCAGGTCACTACTTTTGAAAGGCTTTTGGTAAGGGAACAAGCCCTTAGCACTTTGAGAACATGAGAATCTGGTTGGCAAACTGGGAGTGTAACTCTATAGATGATCTGGGGAGAAAAAGGGATCTCTGCTTAGCAAGCAGGGCACCACTGCACAAGAAGGGGATACCCAGTGCTGCACATGGATTTAAGGGAACACATGGTGGGTAGCCTAATCCACCCCAACAGAGTCCAGCAGTAACAATAGAAGCCACTTGTTCAGGTACATGGCCAGAATCAAGGTTTAGATGTTTTAAATGCAACAAGAGGGGACATATAGCATACAAATGTCGACCAAAGCAAGGTGGGGTGGAAAAGGTGGGGAAATCAGCAAGTGGGAATAATAGCATGCCAGTGGTAAGTTGTCTGGAGACAACAGAGGTACCAAACTATCACTGAAGTTTGTATCCTGTCTTAGTGGATGGAAAACAGGCTATTGCTAAGACAGATACAGCCTCTGACATAACCATTGTGAAGCCTGCAGTGGTTAAAGAGGAGCAGTACTTGCTTGGGCAGTTCACTCCAGCCAGAGCTTTAGGAGGGACCCCATTCCAAATACCTTTGGCAAGGGTTCACCTTGACTGGGAGGGTGGAAAAGGAAGCAAGCAGGTAGGTGCATTTGAGGATATCCCTGAAGATGTCTTTATAGGGAATGATTTTGATAATGCAGTACCTTATGTGCATGCAGTTACATGTAGTTAGGCTTGGAGACAGGCATGTGGGTCTGGTAGCTTGGGGGAGACCCAGACAGACCCCACACGTGAAGCTGGAGTTGGTGATATGGCTATTTCAGGGAAGGAGCTACCTTGTAGCAGTGAGCCTGAAGGTGAGTCACAGCTGCTGATAGGTAATGATGTTTCCTTGGGCAGGGTGACTGCAAGGACAGAAGTGAGTAGTAGTATCCAGGCTGGCAGTGAGACACTGCTGTCAGAAGATATCAGCCTTCTTGTGAAAGGGGAGCTGGGAAGGGTAACAAAGGTAGAGTTGAGACAGGCTCAGCTGTTGGATTCTACACTGAGGCTTTAGGGAGGTAGCTTAGAGGGAACCTGATTCTCAAGGAAAAGTGGAGTCTGTATATTGGAACAAAGAGCTACTGTATAGAGAGTGAACCCCTGTGGAAGGGCTAGAGGGTGAGGTAATATAGCAGTTGGTAGTGCCTAGACCCTACTGTCTGGCACTTCTAGCTATAGCCCATGACATTCCTTTTGAAGGTCATATGGGAATACAAATGAAACACATCAACCAGTAAATAACAAAGAATAACCACAAAACTGGAACCACACTAACATATTTTAATTTAGCGCTTCCATCTTGGCAATGCAAAAGACTTCATTAGAATAAAACATAATTTGAACAGCCACCTTATATACCATTCAAAAACACCTGACTGGACAACTACAAACTTTCATTCCACATTTAAAGATATAGTATAGTAAAATCCTGCATGAGATTATCTCTACAAAAAGTTAAAAATACATAACATATAAACAAATATAATTTTTTTTTTGTTTTTCTGTATGGTTTTGTAGAAAATACCATGCTAAAAATTAAGGAATGTGTTCAACTAGAAAACATTTTTTTATAATATATGCTGTATGTTATCACATTGCTTATTGGTAAAAGGACAATGCATCCGGTTGGCAAGGATGGTTTCAGAAACAGGTGAATTTCTGACACAATGTGGGTTTTTTAAGGAAATGTTCATATAAAGAGGGTACTGAAGAACTTTTTAAGTGATATTTTCAATGAAGTGGTACAAAAAAGACTTAGGGGAGTTTTCACCCCATTGATGGGTATAGGGTTGAATAACCAGTCCCAAGTTATGAATAAGGAATCTATGAACCACTTAAGTAGAGCACTAGTTTTAACTTTTAACAGTGATTTCTACGATATAAGACATATAATTGAGAAAAACTGGGTAATTTTCTCGGTGGACCCCCAACATATTAAAGTTATGGGGGAGAGACCACAAATAGTGTACCAGAAGGATGTGTGTATAAAAACATGGTGGAAAGGGAAGGGGCAACTAATTCAGAGGGAACGATGATCAAGTGTGGGTCCTGTACTCAATGTCAACACATTTTAGAATGTAACTCAGTTAATGTCCATAAAACTTAAAAAGAAATATAGTTGCAAATCACAAGGTGTGGTATATTTAGCATCTTGCCAACAATGTCCTGCATATTATGTGGGAAAAGCTCTCAAAAAGTTCCGTACTAGGATTTATCAACATGTTTATAGTATTAGAAAGATGGGCAGAAACAATGCTCTGGCAAAACATGTGATTGTTTTTCCACAACACACTTTCAAATTCGTGGTGATTGACCACGTAGATTTGGGACACAGAGGGGTGGTCATATAATGAATTTTGGAGTTCAGGGAACTGCAACGGCAGCTTAAACTAAATGCAGTTACCCCTCCTGGACTAAATGACCAATGTTCCATTCAGAGTGTGTTAAAACTAAAAGCCAGTTCTGAATATTAAATCATTGCAGTTTCTTATGTGGTAACATACGGCATATATTAAAAAAAATGTTTCTAGTTGAACACATTCCTTAATTTTTAGCATGGTATTTAGTACAAAACCATGCAGAAAAGCAAAACATGTTTATATTTGTTAACTTTTTGTATAGATAATCTCATGCAGGGTTTTACTGTACTATATCTTTAAATGTGGAATGAAAGTTTGTAGTTGTCCAATCAGATTTTTTTGAATGGTATATAAGGTGGATGTTTAAATTATGAAAGATGTAGTCCATAAAACTTATGGAAGGCTGAGAGTGAAGCAAAACAATACAAACGTGATAGGGGTGTCCCAAGTCCAAAGAGTCTCCAAAGTCACTTAAAACACTCAATAAAATGAATGCCAAACTTTATTTAGACAAGTGCTTTCGCTATATGTAGCTTCATCAGGTCTATTTTATATAATTGAATTTAAAATGCCATTTTTATAGTCTTAACAATTTAATTAAAAATGATCTCCTCACTTATTTAAAAGGAAAATGTCAATTTTTCTAAAAACAATTCACCTATAATAAAATCAAGCATATATGTTCTTCAAACACACTTATGTGCAAAGTACTTGTAAAGAATAATGTATATGAGAAGTGTATAAAATTGTAAGAGAGTATATATAAAAACATGACTGCATGTATGTTATGAAATGCATGTGTATATAAATACATGTAATGAAATATATGTGAAACAACAATATATATGTCTTGATGTATATATGCGTATGTATAACAACAATGTATCAGATACATCTTAAGTGCAATGAATGTGGAAATGTATATATGTATGGAATGTACGTTTTGTATTATAAATGACACAAATATATTCAATAATAAATATATGTGTAGTGTCCATTAATACAAATGTTGAGACTTCCCCACATGTACAAAAGCAGATAGCTTCTCAAACATGAATTTAATGAATATGAATAATTATGTGCACACTCTCACATGTTATGTTAATATTGAAAGCCTCTACATCTGTATATTGTTCCACTAATACATTGTATAATATTGTGTGGGTGGAATACTCACATAACACATACATATAGAGAATATAAAGGCACAGCAATAATATCAAATAAATAGCATCTAACAAAAGACATGCTAAAAATAACACAATCAAAATACATTTATAGACCTTGAAAAAAATACTAGATATTGTGTATGTCTTACTTAATCTTCCTTCTTTTCCTTAATTTCGGTTTTATGGAAACCCTCTCATTTAATCCTTTCCCACTATCTGCCCTTAGGCGTATGATCCAATCATTCTCTCTGTCCTCCGTATGATTTCGAATATCTCCTCCTCTCCTATTGGTTGGTATAACTTCTAGGGCCCTAAAATGAAAGATATGTGAGGGGTCATTATCTGCCACATGTTTGGCTAAAGCATTATTCTGATAACTTTTCCTAATGTGGTAAATGTGTTCTCTGATGCGGTCTCTAAATTTACGATTAGTTTTACCTACATAGTAACACTTGCATACTTGACACACTGCTAAATATACTATATTGCTGGTCATGCAATTCGCTGCAATGGTAGTATTGAAGACTTTCCCTGTGTCCGGATGCAAAAAGGAAGAACTTGTGTCTATGTATATACAAAAATTACATTTGCCACATGGCTCAGTGTGTCCTAAGCCTGTATTGACACGACCACCTTTGGTATCACATAACATCCTTTTCTTGTTCCTATACTGGAGTTTCGGGATGCATCCTACAATATTCTTGATATCATCATTATTTCAAAGATTTTCCAATATTTACCTATAATGTCCCTAATCCTATGACTGTCAGAGGTGAAGGAAGTCATACATTTCACAACAGAAGAATTATGCTCATTGCCAGTGTTCCTACATGGACTATCAGGACCAAAGTATGGTGTAGCAATGGTGCTTCTTAAGTTAGGTAACTCTTGTAAGTTTCTCTCTACCTCATGTTCGTGATATCCTCTCTCTAATAATCTATCCTTCAATATATCAAGTTCTAGGTTAAAACCTTCGTTTGTGGGATTAAGTCTAGAAGCCCTTATCCCTTGTCCTCTTATAATGTTTCTAAATACAAATGAAGGGTGCATGCTGGATCTCATTAACAGGGAGTTACTATAGCAAGCCTTGCGGAATATCCCAGTGTTGATCAATCCATTGGGCAGTTTCTCAATGTACAAATCCAGGAACTCAATCTTGTTCCTTGAATAATTCAAAGTAAATGTAAGAAAATTTGTTAGATTATTAATAGTTCTCAAAAATAGTTCTAATTGTTCTACCATTCCTTTCCATAAAAGGAAAACATCATCGACAAAACGTCGAAAAAATATAACCTGTTCCATGAATAGTCCTGTCCTAAATAAAACCTTCTCCTCCCAGTGCACCAATACCATATTTGCATAACTATTGGCGCATGGCCCATGGCAACTCCATCTACCTGCTTATATGTGATGTCTTTTGGCTGAGAGAGTTTGCCGCAGTGGTGGTTTTGTTTTTCCAATTGATGTTTAAATTATGTTTTATTTTGATGAAGTCTTTTGCATTGTCAAGACAAAAGCGCTAAATTAAAATATGTTGGTGTGGTTCCAGTTTTGAAGTCATATGGGAATAAAGTGTACCAAGAGATGTATTATGCAGAACTTTTATTGGCCTGGGATTGCAAGGGAGGTAACAGGGTACTGCAGGACCTGTGAGCAGTGCCAAAAAGTAGGCAAGGCAGGAGACAAGGTCAAAGCTCCTTTTATGCCTTTGCCTGTGATTGAGAAGCCCTTTCAGAGGGTAGCTGTGTATATTGTGGGGCCTCTGAATTCCCCATGTTCCAAAGTGAAGAAATATATCCTAGTGGTAGTAGATTGTTACTAGATGCCCTGAGGCTCTGTCCTCCATTGAGGCAGACAAGGTAGCAAATGCTTTGTTAGATATTTTTAGCAGGGCAGATTTCCAAAGAGAAATACTGACTGACAAAGGTGCCAATTTCATGTCAGACCTGCTGGCTTGTCTGTGGAAGCGCTGCGGGGTGAAGCACCTAAAGACCATACCCTACCACTTCCAGATTAATGTTCTTATGGAGAGGTTAAATTCTACACTAAATACCTTGCTAAGGGCATTTGCAGTCAAGTTTAAGAGAAAGTGGGACAGATATTTACCCTATCTGCTGTTTGCATACAGAGAGGTACCTCAAGAATCCACTTTTTTTACCCTTTGAGTTACTGTATGGGCATAGGGTGAGAGGACCCTTGGGTTTGATTTGTGATGAGTGTGAGTGTGAATTTCACAAGGAGTCTGTTGTGGCATATGTCCTAAACCTCAGGACTAGGCTTAAGGAGCTCATGGGCTTGGCCCAGGAGAACCTGGTAGGAGCCTAACAGCAGAAAAAGGTCTGGTATGACAGGAATGTTTGAGCCGGAGAGTATGCTGTGGGACAGCAGGTTTTGTTATTCATTCCTGTCAGGCACAATAAGCTGCAGGCAGCTTGGGAAGGACCCTTCAAAGTGGTAAGGAAGGTCAGTGATGTTAACTACATGGTAAACCTGCTAGGCAAGAGGCAGGGGCACAAGCTGTACCATGTTAATGTGATGAAACCTTACCATGATAGGGAGGCCCTTGTGCTGAGTATTTGCAGTGGGCACAGGAGGACTCTAAGGGGGATGTGGTGATTGATCTTCTCAGTGAGGCTCGGACTGGAAGCGGTAGCAATGTCCCAGCAGCTATAACCCTACCCAGTTTCAAGAAATCCAAGCTGTGTTACAGGAGTTTGGGAACATGTTCACTGGGAAACATGGGCACACCCACCTGGTACAGTACCATGTGAATACAGGACTCTGAAGACCTATAAAGCAGGCCCCTTATGGGGTGCCTGAGTGAGTCAGACAGACTTTGAGGAAGAAGATACAGGAAACGTTGGAACTGTGAGTAATCCGGGAGTCCAGCAGTCTCTGGGTCTCCCCAGTGGTGCTGGTACCAAAGAAGGATGGCAGCACCAGGTTCTGTGTGGACTACAGAAAACTAAACAGTCACACAGAGTCAGATGCTTACCCTATGCCTAGTACAGATGAAGCCTTAGAAGAACTGGGTAGGGGTAAGTATCTGACCAGTATTGATCTGAGCAAGGGCTACTGGTATGTGTTTTTGGCTCCCATCACTAGAGAGAAGTCAGCCTTTGTGACTCCTTTTGGATTATATGACTTCAGAAAGATGCCCTTTGGGATGAAAAATTCCCCAGCGACCTTCCAGAGGCTTGTAGATCATATCCTAGCAGGAGCAGGAGATTATGCCCATGCTTACCTGGATGATATTGTCATCTGCAGCCATTTCTGGCAAGAGCACCTTCCGCATGTCATGGAGGTCCTGAGTCAGCTGCAAAGGGCAGGTTTGACCATTAAGCAAAGTAAGTGTCAGGTAGGTATGGTAGAAGTCTCTTACCTAGGACATAGATAGGGTGTGGTAAGATCAGGCCAGAGCTTGCCAAAGTGGAAGCTATTCAGGGATGGCCTGCCCATGTTACCAAAAAGCAGGTGAGGGCATTCTTGGAGACAGTGGGAGTACACTAGAAAGTTTGTTAGTACAATAGCTGCTCCACTCACAGGCTTGATGAGGAAAAATAGGCCAGATAAGGTCATGTGCACCCCAGCCTGGGAGCAGACATTCCAAAAATGTAAAGGAGCTTTGGGAGGACCCCCCTGTGCTAGCCAATCCGGATTACAGCAAATAATTTGTTGTTAAGGTGGATGGTTCAAACCATGGGGTGGAGGCTATAGTCAGTCAGGTTTCCTCAGAGGGAGTAGAGCACCCTGTTGAATATCTCAGCCATAGACTCCAACCCAGGGAAGACTAAGCAGATGTAGAAAAAGAACATGTAGCTATAGTATGAGCACTACAAAATTTCAACCCTATCTGTCTGGAAGGAAATTCACTGTGGTTACAGAACAAAATCACTTAACATCACTACATCGAGAAAGCCAGCAAAATGCCAAATTATTAAGGTGGAGCCTAGGGTTGCAGGCATATGACATGACAGTGCAGCACTGTAGTGGGGTCAGCAATGCCAATGCTGATGGGCTGTCAAGACAGGGTATGGGTTAATGTATTCCAAATATTCCAGAAACACTTCTGTGCGCCAAAGAAAAAATTTATTAAGCAAAGCTTTCGGGTTAACCACCCTTCATCAGTACATAACATTGAAATCAATCTAGAGTCATTTAAATAGGGAACATCATTAAAACACATGATTCAGCCAGCCAAACAAAACCATCTTCCAATTATATACTAAAATACTACTTATTTACATAACACTTAAGACACTAGTATATCCTATATACATAGGCATATATATACACATACACACACATATGTATATACATATATATATATATATATATATATATATATATATATATGTATATATATATATATATATATATATATATATATATATATATATATATACACATACACACATATATGCGTGTATGCACACATACATGTGCATTTATAAATATATATATATAAAACATATAAATATAAGAAAAATATTTAAAAAAACAATCTATAAACTATAAAATATAAAACATTTAGAAAAAACTAGATATTTTCTCTTTGCTTGGTTTCAAGCTGACCATTACATTTAAACCTGGTTCTGCCTCAGCATCTAACCTAATAATCCATTCTAGCTCTCTCATCTCTAGCATATTATTAATATCCCCTCCCCTCATACCAAGGTCTACTCTACAAATTACTCTAAATTTAAATATGTGTCTTTCATTTTCAACAATATGTTTGCTGAGTGCATTTGTTAATATTCCCCTTCTGATTTCCGATTTGTGCTCTATTATGTGTTCTTTTAGTTTTCTTGTCATCTTTCCTACATAATATTCTGGGCAGTTTACACAGGTTGCTAAATACACTATTCGAGAAGTGCTACAGTTGGCCGAGCATTTAAATTCAAATCTTTGTTTAGTTAAAGGATGTTCAAAAATATTTGATGTATCATAAATATCTGTACACAAGTACAGTTATAACACTTCTGTGTTAAGCTCCTACTCGAAAATTCTATCTTTTTCTCTTTAAAATCTTTAAAACACAGCTTTTGTTTTAAATTATCTAAATTCCTAAAATAAATATCTAGAGAACTTTAAAAGTTTTTTAGCAGACCCAATAACTTTTAAAGAAATTTCCATTAATGAAGTAAAGAAATGTATAACAGATGTGAACATGGTAATATATGATTTACAATTAAGTCAAGATATTTCCATTGATCTTTTTAATTATTTTTCTGTACCCTGTCAAAGAATACCACAAATATACGGTATTCCTAAAATACATAAGAATATGGAGACCCCCCCCCCTCCTTAGACCAATAGTTTCTGGTAATGGGTGGGTGACGGAGCCCATCTCTAAATATCTACAGATACAACTTAGTAAATATTTGATGAAATGTCCAAGCATTATTAAGGATACTGAAAATTTCCTACTAGATTTGTTTGGATGGTATAAATTTAATAATGATAGAACATTCTTGTTTGTAACATTGGACGTAGTTTCTGTTTACCGTGATCCCGAATGAATATGGGCAAGATGCAATAAGAAATTTTCTTGGTTTGGAAACATGCATGCAAGTAAGGGAGATAGAAAATATCTGTGCTTTATTAGATGTTGTACTGACAAAAAATATCTTTCTGTTTGATAAGAAGTTCTACTTACAACTCACTGGAGTTGCAATGGGTACACCAACAGTGAATACATATGCAAACTTAGTACTACACCAATGGGAGAAGCAATTTATTCTAAGCAATTATAATGAATTAAATGCTAAGGTAAAGTTTTATAAAAGATTCGTAGATGATTGCTTTCTCATATGGGAGGGTACTAGTGATGAATTAAGGAACTATATTGACTACTTAAGTAAAACAACAGATTTTTTAAAATTTAAAATGACTTCTTCTATAGAAGCTATTAATTTTTTGGACATCCATCTTTATATTAAGCACAACAGAATACAAACAATGATTTATAAAAAAGAGGTCAACACTAATAGATATATAAGGAAAGACAGCATGCATGCAAAGCACACATTTAAAGGTGTATTGAAAGCTCAAGTGATATGAGTTAGTAGATTAAATACAGAAGATGAAAACTTTATACTACAGGCGGAAGAAATGATACAAGATTTTTTAAAGCTTGGCTATTCTCTTCAAGATGTAAATGCAGTATACGAAGATGTGAAAATGAAAAGAAATGATACATATAAACCTTTTTTTAATGATAAGAGACAGCCTATACAGATATTTGGTGAGAGAAAAAATGTACTTAGGTATGCTACAACCTATAATGCCTTTACAAGGGATGTGTGCAATATAATAGAGAAAAATTGGCTGATAATGTTAGCTATGCCAGAATTAAAAGACATAATAGGAATAAAACCTAAGTTTTCTTTTAGGAATTTAGATTATTTAAAACAAAAGCTGTGTTTTAAAGATTTTAAAGAGAAAAAGATAGAATTTTCGAGTAGGAGTTTAACACAGAAGTGTTATAACTGTACTTGTTGTACAGATATTTATGATACATCAAATATTTTTTAACATCCTTTAACTAAACAAAGATTTGAATTTAAATGCTCGGCCAACTGTAGCACTTCTCGAATAGTGTATTTAGAAACCTGTGTAAACTGCCCAGCATATTATGTAGGAAAGATGACAAGAAAACTAAAAGAACGCATAATAGAGCACAAATTGGAAATGAGAAGGGGAATATTAACAAATGCACTCAGCAAACATATTGTTGAAAATGAAAGACACATATTTAAATTTAGAGTAATTTGTAGAGTAGACCTTGGTATGAGGGTAGGGGATATTAATAATATGTTAGGGCTGAGAGAGCTAGAATGGGTTATTAGGTTAGATGCTGAGGCAGAACCAGGTTTAAATGTAATGGTCAGCTTGAAACCAATATTAGTTAAAAAGCAAAGAGAAAATATCTATTTTTTTCTATATGTTTTATATTTTATAGTTTATAGATTGGTTTTTTAAATATTTTTCTTATATTTATATGTTTTTATATATATTGTTACATGTTTTTATATATATATTTATAAATGCACATGTATGTGTGCATACACGCATATATGTGTGTATGTGTATGTATATATATGTATATACATATGTGTGTGTATGTGTATATATATGCCTATGTATATAGGATATACTAGTGTCTTAATTGTTATGTAAATAAGTAGTATTTTAGTATATAATTGGAAGATGGTTTTGTCTGGCTGGCTGAATCATGTGTTTGAAGGATGTTCCCTTATCCTTAGTGGTAAACCAATTGTTACCCTGGAGTGTTAGAGAATGGCTGTTTAGTCTCTGCAGGAACAATGAAAGGGTTGGAATTGTTTTACAGTCTCCAGATGATGGAATACGCTTTAGCAAAGTTCTAGGTGTGTATTGTGACACATCTGTGCTAGATCCTGTCTCAGATTCTAGTCAGGGAGATAGTGTGGGAAGCACAGAATCAGGTGACCAGATATGATGTTATTCTGTAGCCAGTACTAAAATTGTATTTAGATACTAGTAAGAGATGTAACAGAAGACACTCAGCATTCTGTTTTGTAACTGACAAGACCTCTCACCCACTTCATCTTGCCTTGCTTTAGTAAGTAACTTGAAAAGGGACCAGTAATTCTTTAGACAGTTAGGAAAATGTAGTGAGAGTAGCTAAAAGTATTGTTTTTCTGTATCTGTCTGAGTCTTTCCCTCTGTGTTATTTTTTATATTTCCTGTGAAATTAAATTCTAGTGTTTATTGTAAATAGCTATTCAGTATTCTGATGTCTTCTTTTATTATTTTATTATTAAATATATCTAAACCTTTCATTGTGGCTGGTCTTTTAGAAAATATTTTAACTTTTGAGAGTACTTGCATTTATTTAGTGGTACTGTGCATCACACTTATGAAAGTCTTGCCAATTGGTAAACACTACCATTTGCATAAGTATTAATTTTACTAAGAGTAATTAGGTACCCTGCTAAGAGCCTTAAAGTAGCTGGCTGATGGCAGTGAATCTACCTTATAATCTGGGTTGGAGGTAGCATAGCTGATAAATTTGTGCCAGCCTTTTCCCAGGGGTGTGTGTGTGTGTTTGTGTGTGTAAAATTCCAATCTGAAAGAGAGAGAGAGTGTGTGTGTGTGTGTGTGTGTGTGTGTGTGTGTGTGTGTGTGTGTGTGTGTGTGTGTTTGTGTGTTAGCTACTTGGAACAGGGACAGAGAGCAGTGATTTCTGCAGAGAGAAAGATGCAGTCTTATTTGGGTCCTGTAGAGGAAGTCCAGCCCCAGGTCTGGAGTGTGGTCTCTGTGTGCTCTTAAGGGAAATTGTGCTTAGTGGACAGAGCTACATCTGAAAACACTGTGTGTATTTTTTTTCCAAGTGAATGTTCCCCACCGGTGTCAGTGGTGAGAATTGATTACTGGCCCAGAGGACATCACACCAATATATATATATATATATATATATATATATATATATATATATATATATATATGTTTGTGTGTGTGTGTGTGTGTGTGTGTGTATATGGATCTACTTCATATTATCATATAACCAGATAATTGAATGTCACAACGTCGAGACCATTAGCATGAAAAATCACATAAGTGAAAGTTTAAAACAGTGAATCCTAGAGCATTAACAAAGAGAACACAACCAACCCTAACATTTCTACCTACATTCTCTTTTGCAGGGGGGGGGCTATACACCCCTGCACCCTCCACACCCCCAGTAAATTAAATGTACCAACTCTGAGATCGCACTACCTTGAATGAAACAAAACAATCTATCGATCGAAAAAATAACAACTCTCTTCACATTCCAGCCCTATGGCACAAAGCACAGTACTAACTACACCTTCCCACTTCCTCAAGATCTCCCTCGACATTATAATTAAAACTTTTTGGTAATTACTAAGCAGCAGCTGCACATACATTAAGACTGACACCCCTACACTAACCACTACTTTCCTATATACAACACCACAATGCTTTAATGTTAAACCTACATCAAAACTAACAACTATATAACAAATCTAAAAAATCTTTTACTTTCTAAATGTTAAATTTACACAACCTCCTCCAAATAAAACAAAACCATTCAATGACAACTCCTCCATACTTTCGTATATCCTCACTACAAAACCTTAAAGAAACAGCATATTACTAACTAACTTACCCTTTACATTTTGTATTACGGTTCGATATTCTGGAATGCGATGTTCTGACCTTTTGCTTATGTGACTTTTCATGCTTATGGTCTCTATGTTGTGATGTTCAGTGATCTGGTAATATGATAAAATGAGGGTGATATATACACACACACACACACACACACACACACACACACACACACACACACACACATATATATATATATATATATATATATATATATATATATATATATATTTACTCTCATAGTAAGTAAGAGGTAAGACAGACCACCATTACAGCTCACAGTGTCAGGTACTCTTACACAAAGTCAACCATTTTCCCGTCTTGTTGACGGATTTCTGTGACGGACTTAGAAATCCATCCATCTTCGCACTTCTGATTCTCCTACTTCTATTAGAGCTGCAGCTGATGTGGTTATGCAGTTGGCACTCGACAAGCAGTAGAGAGCCAATTATGGTCATATAGTCTTATTTTTGTAATTTATTTTTAATATAAAAAGGTTATATGATTGCATACCACATTAATAACTTATTTAGAATATGTGCAGAACTGCTTGCTGTTCAAATCTAATTCTGAAGCATCTTAAGTAGAAATGTTTGCCACCCCAATGGAGTTTTTTTTCCAGGAAAGTTTTTTATGTTTGAGATATAAAAGATTTCTCATAGCAGGGGAGGGGCCAAGGAGATTCAATCAAAATAGATATTTTCCACATGGTTTGAGCACATGCATGTGCTCTATGCCAATAATTAATTAATTTCCAAAATTATGATATTTAAGCATTTTATTGACAATATATCTAGAAATGCATAAGAAGGAATGTGATCTGATTTTTTTAAATTATTATGATTCTTGATTTGAATTGTTAAATGGTGTGTAAGTATTTCATTCCCATAATATTCCATTATTAGATTCATATAGGGATAGCTTGCATTTAGTGACTAAATTATTTAGTGCTTAGGGCATACTATCATTTGCACCCTTTCTATGCTATTCAGAGCATTCAGAAGGGTCAGATTATGAGGTCAGACATATTAGAGAAAAACCCCAGCAATATGTGGAAGACTGTTTAAACTTAAATAAATGCTTTTCAGAGAGGGTGCCCTAGAACCTTAATAAAGCAAACCATGAAGGAAGTAGATAACATGGACTGAAGAGCCCTATTAAAGGGATGTGTATATAAACAACATGATTATTAAAAAAAAAACTTGCTTACTGGCTAGTTTTTTTGTAGATTCTATTGTTCATCAGCAGTGTCTTGTTTTAAGTATAGATCCACAAATTATCAAGCTTGTAGGGTACACCGTGCTCTTTACATATACCAACACAGAAACAATACAAAACTGGTTGATGACTTATAAAAAATAAAAAGGCTTTCAGAAGCTTTGTGTCTGAAACACTTAGGGAGTAATTTGCATATTCCACATGGACTTCTGTAAAATGATTTTTTTCCCTGACAGCACCGTGGCACAGCGGATAGCATTGCTGCCTCACAGCAAGAGGTTCTCTGGTTAAATTCTCATCTGGGGTGCCTCTGTGCAGAATCTGCATGCCAGTGTTCACTTGGGTTTCCTCTGTGTGCTTCAGTTTTCTCCCACATTCCAAAGACATGTAGTAGGTGGATTTGACACTCTGGTTGACTATAGGTGTGAAAGTTCATATGAGTGTGTGGTGTAGAAGAACAACTATGGATTGCCACCCAGTGGTGTGAACCTTGACTCTAGATGATTGTCACTGTTGAAGTGACACCTAACCCCATGTGCAAAAATGGAGATAAGGGTTTGTGGATGGATGGTTAGTGAAGTCCTTTGTTTGCCAGGGCCATTTAGAAGTGTTTCCCGTGAAACTAACTTTAAGGTAACTTTTCATTTAGCCACAGTGGTAAGCTTTATTTTGTTACTAGGACTGATCATTTCATGTATCTGATCAGTGATATCAACTACAATGAAAGATTTTAGCTATGCTGTTAAATGTTATTGTATTTCTTTTTGATATCAGAACCTTTTTAAAACTTCAATTAATATTTCCAAATTGAACCCGGATTCTTTTCAGATCATTCCAAAATTTCTCTTGACATTAATTTTGTCATTTTTTTCCAGAATAGAAACAGAGTCAATAATTGGACATTAAATCCTAGTTTACTCTAAAAAGATGATGTAAAAGAGGAAATCTCTTATCTATTAGAAACATTTCTTCAAAATTGCTCTAATTCACAAATTCCAGTCGATATTCAGTGCAGCTCTTAAGTCCCAAATCAGAGGCATATTTATAAGTAAAAACACGTATTATAAAGAAAATGTAATCCTAAGGAATCAGAATTAAAATCAAAAATGAATAGACTGGTTCAAGATTTACAGAATTGCTCTAAGGACAAAACTGAAAAACGTACTGCTGACCTCCAAAAATAACTTTATTTGTTAAATATTAAACAGCTATAATTTTATAAAATGAAAACCTTAGTGATATCTTCTGAATAGGTGCAAACACCTTCTTAATTCTTAGCAAGAATAATAAAAATATACAATACTCCACCCTTGATAACTAAGATCATATACAAAACTAGAGAAGAAATCATGGAAATTTTTCTGCAGATTTATAATAACCTTTATGGAGAACATAAGCTTAATTTTTCTATCCAAGAATTTGAAAGTTTCTTAGGTAATTTATCATTTCCTATATATAATAAAAATTAACAATATAAGATCATCGCACTCTTTAATCAGCAATAAATCTTAGCTATTATTAACAACACCTTAAATTGGGTAAAGCTGCAGGCTCAGATGGTTTAATAGCTAATTTCTATAAAACTGTTGCTCAACCAATTTCTGAAAAATTACTATCTGTTTATAATTATATATGTAAGAACAGTATCACTGATTTTCATATGAATAATTCTAAAACAATGCTCATCCCTAAACCAAATCAGGATCTCAGAGATCCCACAAATTATTATAATTCATTGATGTTCTCACTTGTGTTACATGTCTCAGAAGCATTTGATAGATTAAATTTAGATTTCCTATTTGCAGTTTTACCACATTTTTGCTTTCCTTCTCATTTTATTACTCTTATAAAAATTATTTATTCAAATACATATACTTCTCTATTTATTAATAAGAGTTTCTTGTTTCCAATTAGGATAATAAATAGTATAATATAAGGTTGTTCACTTTCACCCGACCCATTTAATATCTATTTGGATCCTCAATTCTTAATGATAATTCAAAATACGTATTAATTAATACCTAAGATTTGTAGAATTTTTGTATCCTTTACTATTTTTGAGGGTGATCTAATTTATACTTATTGCTAAGTATGTATTTATCTAAAATTTTGTTGATAACTTTTCTAAATTCTCCAATTACAAATAAATTTACTCAAATCCTTCATTTTGTCTGTTAATCCTAACTAGAGTTTGCTTGATATTATTACTGACTCATCAGTTAAAATTAATACCTCACCTAAGTATCTGGGTATAACATTTTATCACAACCCCACCTCGCTTTTTAAAAAATAATTTGGGAAAAATGTGGTCAGATATTGAAAATGATATTACAAATTGGAATAAACTAAATTGTTCTCTGCTCACCAAGGTAGCTATCATCAAGATGAATATATTACCAAAACTTTTATTTGAATATAATTCACTCAATCTAACAATTAATAAATTTATTGGCAATATATATTCCAAACCTGCTAAGTTTATATGGTTCTCAAAATCAGTTAGAATTGGCTATAAAAGCTTATTTAGCCTAAATGCCTTGGAGACTTGAGTCTTTCAGATTTCAAATTATAGTATGATATAATAAATGCCAGTAAAATATTTCAAATAGCAGATTATAATCATAAATCATCTTTGTGGAGTCCTTCTTGGATTAAAATATGGTATAATTTTGTATGTAATTCAGACTATAACCCAAAATCCTTACTTTTTATTTAAAAAGAAAATTTCAAAAGTTTTAAACTACATAACTTCCTAATACATAAAATAAAAATTAGTCAGCATAATTTAGAATTGGCTAATTTGAATAATTCGTGTATGCTATTACAACCACTCTATTTAAATCTTAACCTAAAGATTAATAATAGAGTCCTAAATCTTTCTAGTTTTCTGCTTCTTAAAAATAAGTTATTCTTGAATTTTTATTTAAACAGAAATCTTTCAATTAGTGATTTGAGAAAATCCTTTAACTGTCCAAAAAGTTATACTATTATATTGAGAGAAATAGGAGAACAAATCTCAATGTATCTGAATGAACCCAATATAAACATAGCTAATATAACACTATATAACCAATTCTGGAAATCCTTCACTTAAAAAAAAAAAAAAAAACATTGTCAAATACATGTATACTACTTACTTCATTTAGGTTTCATGGATCTGTTATCTTTTCTAATTACTGGACTAATCTAAACCTGGAAATTTCATACACTCAACAAATGAAATCAATTAACATACCTTCAAAAATTTTACCTATTAAAAACTCTTCTATACGAAGTTAATGATAAATAACAATGCATATCTAATCCTAGCTATTCTTAAAAATATTATCCTAACCTGTCAGTAGATTGTTCCCTTTGTAAACATTGCAAAGTGGATACATTTCATGTATTATGGACTTGCAAACCATCATATAAACTCTGGTGCTCTCTAAAAGTTAAACTGGAAAAATGGGTTACAAAAAAGCTATACTTTCTTGGGAATTTGCACTTTTGCATAGCCCTCTGAATGAATTAGCTAAAAAAGATATTGATATACTAATCACACTATTCTCATTGTTTAAACTCTTTATTTCCAAGAATTGGCTGGATAGATCTAAAATCAAGTCAGAGGGTTTCAAACAGTTATCAATACACTAACCCATAAATTATCTCCGATCTTTCTAAAATGCACCTACTATAATAATTAATGGGAGAAGTTGTTTGAATTAATGTATTTTAACAATATAAACCACAAGTATAAAATTTTGAACAGTTAACTGTTTTTTTTAATTGTTGTAGTTTTCCAGGGTTTTATTCCAGTGTTATACATTATTGGCTTTATATTCATTTCATTGTCAAGAATAATAAGCTATGTTGTTATTATAGTTAGTATCCTTTTATAATCCTTTTTTTTTTCTTTTTTACTGTTATTTAGATTGTATGCTCATGTATTAGGTTTCTGGCATTTTATTGCATACAGTGTATATATTGTAAACATTTTATTTTGTCTAAATATTTTGTAAATAAGTTATTGCCAAGCCTATGTGTACTGTTGACATTCTCATGGTTGGACACCACTTTCTAGGTAAATGTTTTGGATGTGTCTGCTGAAATGTAATAGCATCACAAATAAAGATTTTGAAAAAATATCCATTTCTGTATCCATTTCCTGGAACATTCTGGAAGCTGATGTACTCAGATGCTGAAGACCTTTCATCAGATGTCAGATATTTTTAGGCTGCTCTTGTAGTCAGGGTAGAGCAGAGATGGAAATATAAGGAAAAAGCACTGCGTTTTGACAGATAATGTTTATTTTTGGTTGTACATACTTCATACAATACCAATTCAGCTTGGAATTTGAACCCCAGTAAAATGTTTGTTAACCAGGTTACCCCCAGCGACTCCAGCATGCAAGTTAAAAACTATGTTGCCATGTTCTGGACAAGTGACAATATCATTTCACTTCTAGACTGCTGCACTTGTTGGGTTTTGCAGTAATCTTGACAGGAGTTCATAAAGCCTTGGGAGCAGGTGTTGTACCTTAGTGATGTTTCCTTGTTGAAAGAATAAAGTGTCATTAATAGCAAGCACCTACTGCTTTAAGATTAAGTCCCTGTCAGGAAGAATGCTGAGGTTATATACATGTTGAGCAGGTACTTTTTACAACCACACTTGCCGGCTGCTTGGTGACAGCAGCAATGGAAATCGTCAGAGAGCCAAGCTCAACCACCAGTAGTGCATGTTTGTCAGGATTCAGTCTCATCAAACTAAAATTAATCCAATTGCTATTCCTAGAGAGGAGAAGAATTATCAAACCATAAACCTGAGCCACATGAACAAGATAAAAACAGGCATGGCAAATGTTTATTTTCTAAGCAGGAGAAATTCAATGTAATATTTAATCATATCTCCTAGATGAAATTTATAATCTGCAAAAACATAATGCAGCCCTAGAGAACTTTACCCGAGAAATGTGAGTGCAGCGTCACAAATCCTGGACACTATTCTAACCCTCCTCAGATAGTGTTGCCATTCAGAGGACTGTCCTCACATTACTGTAGTTATAATACAGTGGTGCCTTAAACCCTCTCTAAAATATTTTGTGAAAAAAAAAAATCTATCAGAAGGTCAGGAATAGAAAGAGACTATGTGTTTTGATTTCTGGCATGAAGTATCCATCTGGATACTATCATGGTGATGTGTGCACCTTCTTAAATCGCAGATGCTTAACATTAATATAAAATTCCTGCAATATGAATGAATGCTTGAGCTGGTAAGAATAACTTATACAATGAAGAAATTATTTACTGCCCCTTTAAGAAGAGATGTAAAGAATATGAAAAAATGTGCCTGTTATGTTAATTGCATGACTTAAAACTTAACATTATTGCTCATGCTGAAAATGTGTAACCCCAAATGTGAATATGCAATGTGATTTAAATTCAGTTTGAAGAATAAATTGAAAAAGTTGCCCTTGACACAAATGCAAATATTCAGAATTATTGTTTTACTTTTTTAGGATTATTATGCAAGTGTTTGACTGCTGACTGCTGTATCCTGACCCAATAAGCAAGTGTTCAGATGTTTTCACATTTACAGTATCTGGAACTGTAGTCTGGGTAAATATCCTATAAATAGAAACATCCTCCTCTCAGAGTTTTATTATTTAGCCTACAGCCTGTAAGTGTTTGCTAAGGTCACTTTCATCAATACAGGAGCACAGTGGGAAACAAAGAGGTTAACCTGGAGTTCACAGTTAGAAAGCAGAGTCACCTACATCAATATTGCTTTGTCCTACTTTTTAGTACAGCTCAGGTACTGCTGTAAAACCCAAGGTGACAGAGACCGGAATAATTCCAACAGAGAGAATAACTTTTTCTTGAAACGCGTGTCCAGGTTTTACACACAGTACACATATCACATTTGTTTTAACTAAGTCACGTTGTTAATCTGTCAGTGAGAAACCAGCCTCTGTTTAACTAGTAAAGCACTAACATGCTACTTACAAGTATAGTAACCTTCAGAAGTGAACAACTATGTTTTTTAATTGTATTACTTACTTTCCCTGCCTAAACAGTCATTCATATGGTACTCAGAGCAATGTTTTTTTTTCAGACACCTTTATTGAATTATCACTTGTGACATAGGCAAATGTACATTCATATAAAAGTAACAGAACAATGTTGTGCTAGAAGGAAGCTGTTGCTAGCTATACTACCTTTTAAATTAAATATTGCTTTTTATATTAGCATAATGTTGTATGATACAGACAACAGAAAAGTAAAAAAATGAACAAGTACAGGAATCTGTCTAGTTTCAACCTCACCACCACGAGTTTTGAATACATTTTCAAAAATAAAAATATTGAGAGAATAGGAACAGTTAATGCTACATTCTGCTTAAAATTTTCACTGCTTTATCTTAACATTTTTATCCTTCTAAAAATGTGGGAACTCTTTCCTAAGGCATCAGTTATACATGTAATGCTTATGACAACGCATGACGTGGTAAGTAGAAGTCCACGTCTGTGAATAATTTACCACTCTTCCACAGTAGCTCAGTGGTTAATTCTTTCCATCCCAGAGCTACAAAGTATGAGATGTACTTCTGATCTGCACTTAGTATGTAAAGCTTGCATGCACTGCTCATGTCTACAGAGATTTTTCTCCAGGTACTTCAGTTTCCTCCCTTCCTAAAGCATGCTAGTTGTTATATTACAATGGTCTATTTATATGTATATGTATATGTATATATATATATATATATATATATATATATATATATATATATATATATATATATATATATATATTTATATATATATTTCATTTGCTACTACCCTTATGACTTAACTCATGGTGCAAATTGGTCTAGGAACAACTACCCTTATGACTTAAGTCATGATGAAAATTGGTCTAAGAACATACCTGGTTAACAAATAAATAAAGTAAATTAAACTTAATTATAAAAGCAGCTGACTGAATAAGACTTTTGGTGCATGAACTGTTGTAATAAGCATGTTAGCTGCAGGCAGATGGTAATTCCCTTCTGTGATCTTTCCAAGATAAACACTGTTGAGGTCTTGCATCATAGCAATGAAAATGAAGCTCAGGTGCAAAATAAAGTATACCATCTGCCCCACTCTGTTCTTTTTGGTGCCCAGGAAGTGCCAAGCAGAACCAGCATACCACATCCTCTTAAGGAAAGCTAAAGGAGTCTTGCAAACACACACTAAAGTACAGGAGAACATGCCAGGTTAAATGATAATAAAATCCTACTAACACCATCTATCAAAGCTCCAGTTACAATATGGGTAACTACAAAATTACATTGGGCAGCATTCTACCTTCTCCTAGGATGATGGGATAGTACCAGTAGAAGGTAAATTACTTTAGTAATTGGCTTATGTTTGGTGTCACTCTAAGAGGGTACAATAATTACCTGCCTGAGAGGATATGGTAGACAGACTACTCTGCTTTGCCAGGGATCATCTGCACCTGTCCCCCACAGGTTTCTGAATATTAGCCAAAACCTTGTCCACCCCCATACTGCTTTTTTAGGCAGCATCAGCCTGATAAACCTACTGACATAGCTGAATCAACTCAGAATAATGTAAAGGTATTGCTGTTCAATGCCAAACTTGGTTTGAATCGACAGAGGATACACTGGCAGTGCAAGGCTTAATGCCTTCCACTCATTTAGACCTGCTACTACACAGGTAGGAGAGAAGGGTGGAGGAGTCTCAAGTTGCATCAGATGTGAACACACCTCAAGGCTGGTCAAACAGTATGACACACTAGAGCTGCTTCGTGTCCAGCTTACCATAAGTAAAGTCCCATACAATATCCTTGCATGCTATAGGTCCTTCTCTATGACCCAGGAAGCCCATACCACATACTTGAATGTACTAGAGACACTCCTCATTCAACCCAACATAATATTCATGGACAACTTTAACTACCCTAATGTTAACTGTGAATCATAAACAACCTCAAACATACAGACCCAGAGACTCCCGGACCTTGTTAACACAAACACTCTTGAACCAGGAGTGCAAATATCCTTGTCCTGGTCCTCACAAACATGAAGGAAAGATGCACTTCCACTAGAGTAGAGTCCACACTGGTCAGGTCAAGTTGGACCAAAAATCTGTCCCCTTTGAAAAAAATAAATAAATATTAAACCCAGGACATCAACTAACTTCAGAACATTTAAAAAATATTCCAAGGCTAACTACTTCCTGCTAAGTGAGAATCTGACAAAATTCCAAGTCCCAACAAACACTGAGGACACAGCTGCATATGGGGAATTGTTTACAGAAACCCAGTACTATCATGTAAATTGCTACATAGAGACAGGTGCACTTAAATGAAGTAAAGATAGGACATCTTCCAAAAACAAGCCACCTTGGTAGCTCTGAGTATAAATAAGTTGTATAACAAAACAATCATGTCCAAAAACAGGAAAGGCATTGTCCAGGCCCTCTAGAATCCCTGTTTACCAATAACCTCCAGAAAGGCTTCATGCCAAATGAATGGAGGACTGCAACTCAATGAAGGGCCTTCCACAAACCTGGGGAACTACAGACCCATATATCTGACTAGTCACATATGCAAGTCCATGGAAAAATTATCATGCATCTGATAAACAATGATATAGGGAATCTACACACTTTGGACCCTAACCATTTCAGTTTTGTCAAAGACAGGTCATGCCTCCTTAACCTGATGGACTTCTTAGGATCACTAAAGCTATGGATAAGGGCAAAACAGTGCACACTGCCTACTTTGATCTGGCAAAGCAGTCGGACACAATACCTCCTTTGGGAATTATAGATAAACTTACAAAACTAGGCATAACCCATTTGTTACCTGAGGCATAGCTAACTGGCTCACTGATAGGACACAAGGAGTTAGAATAGGAGAAGCCACCTCCACAAAGAGGCAAATTAGTAGAGGAGTCCCTCAGGAATCAGTGTTGGGGCCTCTCCTTTTTGGCATCTACTTCTCTGAAGTCAAAACAAACTTCAAGGGCTTCTGGCTGACCACATTTGCAGACACAATGGTCATTGAATCTTCTAAAGACACAAATATCCTTCAAGAGGTTCTGCCACAGACAAAAAACTGGTGCCAGAGCCATGAACTAAAACTCAATGCAAAAAAATACATAATAGTACCATTTGGAAAGATGGCCACACCTGGAAATTATCACATTGATAATACACCCCTAAAAGCAAACGCAGTGGTCAGGGATCTGGGAATGCATGCTGACAGTAATCTGACCACCATGTGACTAAGGTGGTGAGAAAATCATTTTTCATTGCACAACTTATAAGTGTGTGCATGACATCCAGGTCCAAGGAAGTCAATGTTCTACTGTACTTGGCTCTCATCAGACCAGTCATTGAGTACAAAGCACCCTTTGGCATGTACCCGACTGGCCAACATTCAACGTAAAAACACACTGCAGTATGTTAACCTCCCCAACACTACCCCTAACTAAGTATACCAGCTCTGGGATTGCAGTAGAGTGGGGAAAAGGGCAAATTTCCCCATGTTGGCCAAGTGCCTCCATTCCCTGTAAAATAATGTGGTGATGTGAAGCTTCGGGTTATCCAAACTTTGGTGATGTCATCTCGGTAAAGGAAGTTTTGATTAAGTGTAATTTGGGTCTATTGAAATACACCCATATATATATATATATATATATATATATATACATACACACACACATATAGTTATATATAGGACCATGAGACCTAACATGTAGTAAAAGAAGGGCCTCATATATGGGATCTAGCTAATGTCAAGGACCCCATTATTCAGACATCTACTGCTACTATACTCACACACCTGTACTATGCCCATCATAAGGGTCACCACAGCAGGAATTTCTAAAAGCCTGGAGGAATTTAAGCACTGGATAGACTATAAGTTTTGCTGTATTTAGCATGACAAAATTTAATGCATTTTAGCTAAACACTTAGAAAAGGTCTCTTTGTAATGAAACTAGAGTGACCCAAATAGCTGAGCAGACTACCTCAGTGCATTACCTTTTCAGTGTACTATCTGAGCTGTCTTGTTTAACCAGTATGTAGAATTATTTCACCCTTTTTCTCATGTTCAGGAAAGAAGACAAACTACTAAATGTATTTGTTTAAAGAAACTTCTGAGACCATCTTAAGCATGAAGGAGGATTTTTTTCTTAAAGCACCCTTAAGGGTCTTTGCCCATTAACCCTTCTCGTTAATATGACTGCAGCAAATGAAAGTGGTTTCTGATGTAGATACCTAACATATGATGCATTAATCCAATTAAAAGGAGCTAGAGTTCAATTTTCACTGACAGAATCTAAGTCCTATGAAAGGGCTATGCTATCTACAGGAGGCTTCAAATAAAAGATGCCATTTCAAAATTATTTCACACCAACCTGAGAAGTTATTGGTAAGAACAGAGGCTGGCAGGCAGATATCATGGATAAATATGCTTTACAGAAAGTTTTGCAAGCATTATGTAATATAGTGTCTAGCAATTAACACAGATGAATAAAGCTCTGTGCTATTAATAAGCAGCTTTATGTTGCCAAAGGTTAAGGGTCTGATTCATTCTTTTTGCCTGAGTGACTCTGAGTACTTTGAGTCTACAGTGGGCTTACCTGGTTAACAAAAGTCAAAAAAAAGCAGTAAGACACTGTAAAATCTGAACTACTGAACTGGAACTTGGATTATACCTCTGTTCTCATACTATTAAGATAATATGGCTTTTAGATAGGTACAGTTTTCAGTGATGAGTTTCATAGCTTCATTCAAAATAATGACCCATCATCAAAAAAAAAAAGAGATTTGGGATGCATGGCTAGGCTTACAAAAGCCCCTGTGGTACCCTAATAAACACATATGAACCTGTGAACGTATGAAAAAAAGCAGCAGACTGTCAGATACTGACAAAATATGTCTATTTATTCTACATATGTATTTGAAGTTACTGGGTAGTTTTAGGTGAACTGGAGTGTTTTGGAGGTGCATGTCTCTCTATATTTTGCATGTGTAGTGCATGAACTTTTATTTGTATTTTTACTGAGATCTAACCGAGGCATATTTAGGAGAATTAACTCATTTTGTTGATGCACTAAAAGTATAGGTAAACTATTATTGATGCAGCCAGATTATAGACAGACATTTGATGGTACACCAAGAATGTAGATGAAAGAATATTCGAGTCATTGCCCATATTTTTATTCTTGTGCCCTGTAGGAACAATGGGTTTCTGCTTGAAGTGGACTGATTAGTACGCATTTCAAGATGATGGATTCTGAGACAAACAGGAATACTTTTTGTTGCATTTTACTGCACACTTTCTCTGCAGTGAGAGTATTAAAGTAAGAGGGTATGGAGTGAAGCTCTTCACAATGGGGTTCCTGGGGATGTCTGCCTCCTGCAAAAAAATACTTGTTTGGTGCTTATCCAGTGATTAACTCATTAAGTGCCTTGCATATAAATGTCACAGGTTCAAGCATGTGCTTAGAAGCTATATGTACTTGTGTTTCAGCTTCTCTTGATAAGCCCTAGGATGTACTGGTTCAGCATCTCCTCAAAAGAATAAGACCTTATTGGACTTTTGTTTTGCTTCACCTTCTCCCAAATGAATCTAAATTTATTGCCCTGTACACATTAATTTACCCCTGGGGTGCCCCAGTTGGAAAAAGGCTTGAACTAGAAGTTGTCTCTTCTGATCAAGGCATTTAATAGGTTAATCAAAAAATAAATAAAAAACAGATTCCATTTATTGAAAATTCTATGAACTGGTCCATACCTTATGGCGTTTTCTAACTGGCTGACTGTGCAATACATTGATGGCAGCTAATCTGTGGTATCACAGGGTGCTTTAAATGCATCCAAAATGCGAGACCTTGTTTCAGATCCCTTATAAAGCTAACATTTTTGCTGGAATGATTTTGTAAGTGGGTCATGTGTTTGTTGTTTGCACAGAGAAACTTATATATCTGCTAGAGTTAGTCTATATTCCTTGTCCTTCTAGCACTAAACATGCATAAGTAATTCAGTTATGGATAACTGTTTCTTCTTCTGAACTGTTTCATTTTTACCACTCTTACATGGAAGTTTCATCTAAATACTAACTTCAGGTCCCCTTCTCTAAGGATGAGTGGGATATTTTCAAATTGACTACTCCTCTTCTATAAGATTCAATCAGTTTTCTTCCTTCTAAATTACTGTTCTAAAAGATCCAATCAGTTTTCTTCCTTCTAAATCATATATAATTTGTGGATTGTGCTTCTATATGTGTGTACCAGGCTTAAATGTGATGCACTAACAACTGACACTCTAAAAGTCTGATCACTAATGTGTAGTTCTGGAATTTTGT
>NC_056746.1:562061272-562146272 GCF_019279795.1 Protopterus annectens
TAACATGCCCAAAGATTTATCAAACTCTCTTCCTTCCTTCTTTCTAGTTTTCCAAGTGGAAGATGTTCAGGTCTTATTTGCTGTAGCACACTCCCCAGAATCACTATTCCAGGCACAGACCCCCTCTGCAATGAAAGGCCAACTTTCACGACTAAAAGAGTTATAGCCCTACTTTTATACACCATTTTCATACAATGATTTCTCATTAACAACAATTTTTATGGAATAACTCTCTTAGCTGATACAAATGTTGCAAACGTATCCATCTGTCCTAAAGAGAAAATGTTATTGACACTGTCCATAAAAAAATTTCATCACAGTAGTTGCTATTGTTATTTCAATTAAGATTTACAGACATTTTGACAGAGCAAGAACCATCACAGCATGTTACTACACATACTTACTCACACACACACACACACACACACACACACACACACACACACACACACACACACACACACACACACACTCACACACACACACACAAAAAATAAATGGTTAGTACTTTCATCCTTACAATTTAGAGGACTTTATCAGATAATGAATAAAACTACTTCCAACCTTTTATAACATATCGAAAAGTCCATTCCATCCCTCCAGAACCCTTTTTCCCATTTTTACATATGGGGTCAAGCTGTCGCTTTAACAGTGACAATCAACAAGAGCTAAGGTTCACACAATCGGGTGGTTAGCCCTGCCACAGCTGTTCTTTGATACCACACAGTTGCATGTACACTCACACCATGTCCAATCCACCTACTGCATGTCTTTGAAATGTGAGAGATAACCGTAGCACCCAGAAGAAACCCATGCAAACAGAGGGAGGGCATGCAGACTCCACACAGAAGGCACCCCGGCTGAGAATCAAACTGCTGAACCTCATGCTGTGAGGCAACAACACCATCCTCTGTGCAACTGTGCAAAAAAGTCACAAGATAAAACTCAACCAATTATAATATAATTACAAACTTTTAATTTTACATACCTAGCTTTAAGTTATGGTTTGATTCAAATCTGGATACCTATCTGCCTTAAATCAAATAAGACAGTACAGTTCTCACTTGTCAACTGTCAATATCTTATCCTCACCCATGGCACTAAGCACTACTGGTCTTTCCTTCATAGAGGGCTGGACTCCAAAGTCATTATGTAAATAACATTTCCACTGATACAAGTAAAGCTCTGTTTAAACCCAAATGCATAGAATCCTCATACGTTAAATGGTTACATCCTCCATGGATGTGTATATGTCCCCCTGACACTATCTGCTATTGGGCCACTAGAACTATTTGAATTTCTCACTTCTGTCCCTTTCTAATAATTTCTATATATTACTTCCCTCTAAAATGATAAAAATACTGTCTTAGTTTTTCCTTAACAGCATCACTACACATAAGAATTTTCCAGTAATGATAATGTTATTGGGGAGAGGAATAGAAACTATGCCCTGATTTAACTTGTTTGCATATGGATATATATGTAAATTTGATATCAGATAATAAGTCCCACAGGATGGATATCCATTTCTTAGTGATGCTAGGGGGGTGAAAAATGTATTATTTAATAACTGGAAGATTCTTACATATAATGATAATGTTAAGGAGAAATTAGGTGATAGGCAAAGGACCAAGGTATAAGTCTGCTTACACTGATGTAAGACTTACACTGGAGTAAGGACTTAGGACTTACACTGGAGTAAGGACTATAGGACTTACACTGGAGTAAGGACTATAAGACTTAGGACTTACACTGGAGTAAGGACTATAGGACTTAGGATTTACACTGGAGTAAGGACTACAGGACTTAGGACTTACACTGAAGTAAGGACTATAGGACTGACACTGAAGTAAGGACTATAGGACTTACACTAGAGTAAGGACTATAGGACTTACACTGGAGTAAGGACTATAAGACTTAGGACTTACACTGGAGTAAGGACTATAGGACTTAGGATTTACACTGGAGTAAGGACTACAGGACTTAGGACTTACACCAGAGTAAGGACTATAGGGCTTACATTGGAGTAAGGACTATAGTGCTTACACTGGAGTAAGGACTATAGGACTTACACTAGAGTAAGGACTATAGAACTTACACCAGAGTAAGGACTATAGGGCTTACATTGGAGTAAGGACTATAGTGCTTACACTGGAGTAAGGACTATAGGACCTACATTGGAGTAAGGACTGTAGGACTTACACTAGAGTAAGGACTGTAGGACTTACACTGGAGTAAGGACTATACGACCTATATTGGAGTAAGGATTGTAGGACTTACACTGGTGTAAGGACTATAGGACTTACACTGGAATAAGTCACTTCCACCAAGAGAAAGTATTTTGGAATCTTGGCACATATTTTTATCATTACAGGGGATAATAAAACTACAGCAGAATTTTAAAATCAGGAGCAGCAGAGCTGTAGAGCTCTTTTTATGAATGAATGTATAGGTGTGTGTGTGTGTGTGTGTGTGTGTGTGTGTGTGTGTGTGTGTGTGTGTGTGTGTGTGTGTGTATACATACATACATAGCTATAACAATGGGAGCCATTACTTTGGTCAAACTCCTGAATGTCGACACCTGTTTGGTTGACAGGTGTGTGATGCCCCTTCCCCTGGGATTGTGCAGTCTCAGTGTTTGTATATAGAATTAACAGAAGTTGTTGGCAGGTGCTAGGGGGCTTGAACCCTTGCAAAAAGTTATGTTTGTGTCTTTTTCCTGCATGTTTTTGTTTGCATACAGCGAGGATTTTCCTGCCACACAGGCAGTTCATTGTCGATGTTTGCTTTGCTGAGTTTTTTGTTTATGTTATTGCTGTCAACTTTTTGGTGTTTCAATTATATATATATATATATATATATATATATATATATATATACACACACACACACACACACACACACACACACACACACACACACACACACACACACACACACACACACACACACAAATTTTTATGCTGGTACAATACCAGTTTGGGTTGTTTTTGAGTATCACCACCCAGATTAGTGAAAACTGAGCTAATGTAAATTGCAGGGCAATTTAGTAACACTCTGCTCTCGTCTCAGTTAGGCATAGTAGCAGCAGTTCTTCCAGACTATATTCTTCTCCTCTTCCCACTTCTTTGTTTTAGGAACCTGAAAAAGTCATGTGATGTGGCTCACAGTCAACACAGATAAGGCTTATTTTCAGCATATGCAAAGCTGTATGGGGTTGTAAGGGTTAAGTAAACTGAAATACATTCAGCTCATTTATATAAAAAATCAGGGGATATCACTGCTGTGTGGTATTTGGTCACCTCACCTACCCCTTCACTTAAATGCATCTTTATTAAGCTAAACAGCAACCCCTCTCTTTATCCCTTATCTTTGCATCCTATATACTGTGTTTCGAATAATTAGCAGTTAATGAAAGCATGTCAATAATACAACTGATTGCTCTTGTGCTTAGTTTAATAATTCTGTTGCAAACCAAACAACACCCTTTATATGCGTTATATCCATTTGTGACTGGCTTTTGTTGTTTATAAAAATAAAAAAAAAATTATTGCCAACACTAATCAACAGTGGCAAAGACTTTTATACCAGATAAGCAAAAGAAGATAAAGACAATAAGCTTAGCTCCCTTTAATTTCTTAATAAATTAACTGGTAAGCAGTTTTGTTCTTGTTATAGTCAGGGCAGAACGTTTAGCATTATTTATTGACAGTAAGTTAAACAAGAGGATTCAAGAAATGTGATTTTACATCCAGGATTCTTTTGAATTTGTTACTAAAATTTCTAAGATCAATATCGATATTAAATGTCTCCATTGAGTTACACGACGGAATAGCGCTTCAGAAATGGGTGAAAGGGAAATGTAAATTGGAATGAATCTGAAGATGGTTTATAGGAATCCATATTTATTCAAGCTCTCTTAGATATTTCTTCTTTTAAATCAAACAAATATTTTATGACAAGTTGAAAATTATTTTACTACCCAATGGAGTGTATAAAGCCAGTTGAGACATCTTGTGGTTAGCAGAAAAGCTAGGAGTATGGGTATTTTTTTTCCATTTTACCTTTCAGCTGGAAGAAGTAAAATATTACAAAACCATGACAGTTAATAAAAACTGGATGTTTGTGAACATCTCAGCTGCATCTGTAGTAGCAAAGGTAGTTTGAAAACCACAGAAGAAGTACAAAAACAAGTTAAAGCGATTTAGCCATGACGGTGGGTGCATTGTGGCATCTAGTGAGTTAAGTGCAGCCAAAGATTCGAATTGCTCTAATCTGGTATTTACTTGGGCCATGTTTTTAATAAAAAGCTTGGTAAACTTTTTATTAAATCACAGCCCAAACACATTTTCTGATTTTCCTTCCTGACTTCACTGTAGGCAGAGAGAGTACTTTGCCAATAGATTTTAATGGCTGCACCACTGGCATTGCCTATTCAAATCTATTGGCATATGTCTTGCTTTCACTGCCGTGATGTCACTCTGGTTAAAGTTTACTTTTAAGTTCAGGGGCATGATCATAGGGAAAGCACTAATATAAAAACTTTATCAATCAGCAAAAGCAGCTGCCAAACACATTTGCCAGTGCTGATAAAATATCGCTCAGCACTTTGCGCACCACCTGATGCAGTACAAAAGTAGGATGTTATTTACGAAGAAATCCCTTTGAACAGTATAAGTGCAGCCAGTTTATCTCCTTTAGTTAGCCCTTGGAGTTCAAGGGTGTCCACTGTATGATACTGCTGTTGAAATGCCTATTGTAATAAACTCTTTGTGAATTATTGCAGTTGTGAGAGTGGTTTTAATTTACTGTAACAGTCTTTTAACTCTAGAATTAATGGTTTGAGTATGTTCTGTAATTAGCTAAGCATTTTTTTTTTCATTTTTAACATACAGTATTATTAGCAAACCATTGGACTAAGAGGAGATGCTGTGGGCCGTTGTTTTACTAATTTGGTAATGTCTGCTTGGGAAAACAGATTATTTACAATTGAATTTGTGAGCAATGTGTTAGCTTCTTTTGACATTTTCTGGACAATATACTTTTGATTTGACAAGGAAATGTTGATTTTTTCCCAAGATTCTTTGCTGAGTATTACTCAGTCAACTATGTTTTTAAATAATTTTCTGCAAATAAGTTTTATCACTATGAATTATGTTGATGTACAGGTTTATAATGAATTGGTGGACAAAAAAAAAATAAAAATAATAAAAAAAAAAAAAAACCCAACAAAAATACCCTGCTAAACTATATTGAAAGGAAAGTTGCAGCAACAGTTACTGTTCATGAACAATGCCTATTTTTATATTAAGAATAGTATTGTAAAGAACCAAGCCAATAGATTACCTGACTGACATTCTCTGAAGAAGAGTTTTTTAATTAAATTAGAATACTTAGAGTGACATATTTATTCAGAGGGGATTCAATAAAAATAGTTATACAAGATTTTGTCTAAAGTACAAAAGGGACATAGAAACAATTATAACTTATTACTAGTTTGTCTGACAAAGTAGTCATAATGCATATGCAAGTAGTTCAACCTAACAGTAGTGTAGGGATGAGAATCACAGATGTAAATTCTGACAGGTAACTGTGTAGTTTTGCTTGGTAATTTAAAGGAGAATACAGCAGGTGGGGGTCTGCCCTCATATTGAAATTTGACACAGTATAACTTTATAGATGCATTGAAGAATGAGTTTAGCTACAACCCAACATACTCTTGAGGTAAGAGGAAAGGTACATACACCTGTGGCTTTTGTAGAAAGTGTCACGAGTATTGCCTAAACCTGTTACTTTACTGCTGTAATGCTAACACAAGAGTTTGGTGCATATCACTATCATTAATATCATTCCATATTGGTGGTCTGTACTGCTGTATGTGGTGTCTATACTGCAGTCTATATGTTGTGGCATTTTGAGACCACTTGATATAGAAGTAACTCAAAATGCAGCTCAGTTGCTTTAGCCAAGTCTACAAAGCATATGTTTGAAAAAGAAAAAAAAATGGAATCACCACCTCCCTCTAGATCTTCCCACTCTATGCAGTTGGAGATAACCTTCTTTTCTAGGGATCTCTTTCCAAGCATGAGGCCCCACCCCCAAATAATGCACTGCAACAGTCTCCATTTAAACCCCAGTCAAAGTCAAGGAGCTTCTCCCTTGTGACACTCAAGATTCTGCCATGGCTTAGAAACACCCTCTTTTATACATAAATATATGAGTCCTTAATAACCCATTAACCCAACATATGGGAATTTCTCCTCCAATACATAGCATTACCCGAATGCTTTTAAAAATAGAATTATTTACATACTATTTACATCACGCAATGATACAGGTAATACTTTGAAAATCAAAATGCTCAGAAATACATTTTAACAACATTTATATCATGTGCATCATTCAGTATCCCAAAATGTTATGTATTTACGTTACATATAGCATTTGAAATCACATAATTCTTCGTGACCCCCGTCCATCTCAGAACCGTGACTTTTGGACTTAAATGGAGGGGTTGTGGGGCTGTGCTACCCCATCCAGTGATTAAAAAAGGATCAGATCCATGTTACTGACAAGTTAGTAGACAGCAGGTCAAAAGGCCGCATAAGCACTGTAAATAAAATCACTCATACCCCATGGAATGACAGCATAGTAGAGTGTCAGTTTATCTTGAAGACTAACCATAGCTTTCTCAGTGGCTATTCTAGGGCTGGCCAGGACATCTACCACCCAAATTATGGCAATGGAACTCTTCTGGTGAGTCATAGCTGCTAACAGTGGCACAGAGGGATAAAGCCCTGACCACAGCCCAGGTAATCTGAGTTCAAGTAGTGGGTTAGGCACTTACAGGGGAGGACATGTGTGCCCTTCCTGGGGGGGCATCTGCAAGGGACAAAAACCATGGTCAAATTTCCCTGATAGAGGCTGGAGAAACCACCACCTCAGTGCTATCTGAGGGTTTGTGGGGTAGCGTGATGATGTCAGCTCCTTGTATAACTGATGAGCTCTTCGTTGCCGGTCGCTAATTTCATACATCACTCACAGGGTGTTACTATGCATGCCTCAGATGAATAATGGGGAAAAAAGTCCCACAGCAAGAGTGTGATGTGGACCCAGCATGTCTTTACCTCATCATTGGTTCCTACCCATAATTATAGTTCGGAACTAGTCAGGATGGGGTAGCCAGATCTGGAAATCACAACGAAGTGCACTGGGGTCTGCTGATGGTATGCTGTCTGGAAAACAAAAAGTGAGCGAAAAAAGTACTAACAGTTAGGCTAGGCTTTATGGGAGTACTAATATAAGCTGTATTCACTTCCTTCTGAAATTCTACCTAGTTTGCTTGAGCACTGTCTATGTTAATACTGTGTTCAATAAACATCACCACCTGGTGGCATTTTCATTCAATTCCTTCCATTGTTGCTATATGTAGAATCAAAATAGTGGGAGTTTCTTTTTTCCCTTTCTTAGATTGCTTCTGCTGCTGACAGTCCAAGTAGCATTTCAGGTAACATTTCTTCAGTATGGTGTTCAAATGCAAAACTAACTTCATTGTTAGACACCGTGTTTACACATTTTAATTCCAGTGTCTTTTTCTTTACTAATACAGGTCCCAGGTCTTTCATTTTGAATTTCTGTTTCATTTCCCGTATCTAGCATTGGCATTTAGTTTGAAACTTCTGACAAACTTTCTTCTTTACAGAACTATCTTCTGTATCTCTCTCTACTGCTTTCTTTTGTACTTTAGGCACCGTGTATGGATTTGGAGTTAAATCCAGATTTCTTTTTTGTGACAGGACTGAAACACAGACTGATTCAGCAGTTGTGATTGCTTTAAGGTAGATCCAGGCCATTCAACAACAGAACTAAATGTCTAAAGAATCTTCCCACCTTCACAGCCTGTTCTTGCTGTGTTCTTTTAAAATGTTGCTGGTCTGAGTTAGTCCCAAGCCATCTAATAGCAAACCTTAATATGTGAAGAAGTTTTCCACCCTCCACACCCTGGTCTTGTTGCATTCTTAAATTCAGTGTATTTTTGTTGCCTGCCCCTTATATTAATTTAACCACAAAATTCCTTCCCTGTCCTTTTCCATTGTCTCTTGCCAGTAAGCAAAAAAGATCATTTTGTGAAGTTACCCTCCTTACGTTATTTATACACAATTGCCCTCCCATTGTGTTCCACATATTCAGAATATTGAATGTCCCGCAAGACAATCTGTATTGTTCTTTTATACTTGTGGCTCTTGAGCTGCCTGCCATTATTACAAATTTGTCTTTGTGAGCTCCTCCTGATCTCATCTCATCTGCTCATGCTACTAGAACACAGATAAACCATTCAGTAAAAGCTACAAGAAAAGATCCAGCCAAGCTAGAGTCTTCACTGTGTAATGCCTTAAACCTCCTATAGACTAGACCAATGGGCTATATGCAAATGACCCCTTGAGGATACACAATGTTTTAGCTACATCATTCCCAAACATACCGCTCAACAGTCCAGATATTCCAGAATGTCCCGATTTTTGCATCATATTTTGTCTGTTTCTCATTCAATTCATGATTTTCTGAAAAATTATTGTGCATTGATGTCACGAATGATGACATACATTTGAGTTTCAGAGTTTATACCCTTCAAAAAATGCATGTTAATTCAAAACGTATTATTCTAGCAACTTTCTAAGTTTATATGAACAATATTAAAATTTTGGGCCTTTGTCTCACCATTATTCTTGGCTTTTTCTGGATTTCTTTTTCTTAGAGGTTGAGAGGTATGTTCCCAAACGTACCTGAAATAAGATTATTTCTCAGCAAAAATCAGGCTGCACATCCACCTCATTCACACTGAACAAAACCACTTCAACTGTATCACTTTGTAAAATAGCAGCAATAAATGTTTTAGTAATAAGTAAGTCCATTGTCAGGCTCACTGACTCATCACTCACGTCTGGACATGGAGAAGGTTACAGTGAATTGTCTTTCAGATGCCAGGATCTCTGATGTTACAAGGGTCCTAAGGACCCTTAACTCTTGACAGATATGACTATGATAGTGGTGCATACAGGAGTGAATGACCTGACATGTAAAATCTCGAGGGACATGAGGAGAAACATGTCAGAAATTTCCATGCATGTACGAAATGCAGATGTGGTCTTTGTCCCGAGTGGAATCCTTTCAACTTGAATTATGCCTACAAAGTAAAGATTAGCAACATCAACAACTGGTTAAACAGCTGGTGTCATTGGAGTGGGATACAGCATGTGTCAACACAGGATGAGATACTTGACAGTATAGCATGCTTCTCTAAGGACTCTTGTACTTCTCTTTTCAAGGCCTCCACATACTAGCTAAAGCTTTTGTTACACTCCCAGTGCCTTTTTTAGGCAAAGCCCAGTTGATGGACATTCAGTAGCTTTCTTCAAGTCCAGAAGTCAAAAAAAACAATAAATTGCCTGATTTTGAAGTACTCCTGCACTTGGAAGACATCCATGTCTGCATGATTACTTAGACTTGTTTTAAATGTAGAGAGAATACTCCTTCTATACAGGGTTTTGTTCTTTTCATGACTTCAGGCCTAATGGATACCATGCTGGAGTCTCAGTATTTGTCAAGGAAGATATTACCTCAAGCCGATTTCTAGGGACCCACAATCTGAACTCACTGAACAACAGATCACTCTAGAGAGGATTAATTATCAACTAATAACTTGTTACAGAACACATTCTTTGTTTCTTAATGATGTAAGATTGTTCAGTGTTCTAAATGATCACCATATAGGTTCATAGGTGTGTACTAGGCTAACAAACACTAGGGCCTTTTTGAGTGTAGCCATACATCCTAAATCTCTGACAAATTTTGGTTCCCTTGATATGTGTAAGCAGGAGCTCGGGAGATATAACATTTACAAGCAGGGGTCTAGGAGATGAACCATTTAAAGGCTGCCTGTGTCCATTAGAGACATAGGTGACAAACCAGGGATAAATGTCCTATTCCCCATCCAATTCTCCAAATTATACTTGAATTAGATTAGGGAGAAACACTGCTTCCCATGGATAGGGAGCCTGTTCCAGAGAAGTGGTATTCTCTGGGATACATACTTGTCTCTCCAGCAGGTCCTATTTATATCACAGGCAAGTTTTAAGGTTTTAGAACAGGTAATTCTGATGCTGTTTGCTTTACAAGGTATGCAGGAGGTCCATCAAGTTGGAGTCTGACAATGCCTTGTATGCCAGGCATAGACCTCCATTCAACAGCCAATAGTAATCAGAATAGAGGGATATGGCCTTGAGGTGGTCTGCATAGGACATGTTACTTACGCCCTGTATTCTTTTAGTGAGGAACATCTATGGACATACCAATTGTTGGATGTGCCTGGTTAGGTACATGCCAAAGGGGGCATTATACTCATGACAGGTCTGATGAATGCTGAATACAGTGGAACAATGACCTCCTTGCATCTAAATGTCATGCCTTTATTTATAAGTTGCACAACATAGAATGATTTCCTCACTACTGTAGACACATTATGGTCTAAAGCTAATTTACTTTCTATGCATGTCCTCGTCCCTAACAGCTGGGTTAAGTCTTAGGTGTGTGCTGTCAATATGATAGTTATCATGGGTTGATGACTTCTTGAAAGACACTATTATCCATTTCTTGGTGTTTAGTTTTAATCCATGCCTCTGACACCATTTATTTGTCTATGTTAGCCCCTTCTTGGAGAATATTACTGTCAGTGGGGGATTCTGTGACAGCTCCTAATTTGCAATTGTCTGCAAATTTCTTCAGCTAGAGCACTTGACATTGGCCTTGACTTCAGAGAAGTAAATGCCAAAAAGGAGCAGTCCAAGGCCCAGTCCCTGAGGGACTCCACTTGTGACTGACCTTGTTGTAGAGTTGCGTTCCCCAATTTTAACTTCCTGGGTCCTGATTGTGAGGTAGCGGTAGCTGGCTGTCCACCATGTGGCATAAAAGTTTATACCTAACCTCTTGAGTTTATCAACAATGCCTGAGTGGGGTATTGTGCTAAATGCCTAGGTCAGGTCAAGGTAGGTTGTGTGAACCATTTTGTCCTCATCCGTTGCTTTGGTGGGCTTTTCAAAGAAGTCTATCATGTTGAGTAGGCATGACCTGCTCTTGATGAAATGAAATTGGGTTGGTCCAGTGTATGAAGATTTCCTGTGCTATTGTTGATCATTTCCATGATAATTCTTTCCATGGTGTTCCATATGAGACTAGTGAAACTTATGGATCTGTAGTTTCCAGGGTCTGTAGAAGATGGCCCACCTTTGTGCAGAGGGACAACTATTGCTGTTCTCCATTCATGAAGCACAAAGCCTGTTTGGTGGCTATGGTTAAACAATGATTCCAGAGGGCCTAATACATCATGTTTCATGTTATTTAGAAGGCATCCTGGGATATTGTATTGGCCCATTGATGGAGTGTTCTTGGCCTTGGACAGTGCATTGAGGAAATCATCCCTAGTAATAGTAAGGGTGTTATATTTGATGATATTTCTTGAGAAGTGGTTGAGGGGAAGACAGAGGTAAACTTACAGCTGAATTCTTCTTTAAGTAGGCTTGTTATAGCTTTCAGCTCAGCATAATTGGATCCATTAACAATGAACTCTTCACATTACTATATAACTCTTTACCTTCTGTCTCCAAAATGAGGAACACTCCCTCTTATAATGTGGAACACTTACTGACAGCTTACTAACAGCTTTAACAAAGAATTTCAGAGGGTGGCTAAAATGTGCTGCAGTATACTTATAATTTTTTCTTTTGATGAATTAGTATGATTCAGTTTCTATTTATCATGGATAGCAGTTAAAAAAAATCCCCAATAGTAAAAGACCCTTTTAATGTGGAACTTTGAGGCACATAAACTTTTTTGAGACCCAACATGGGGAACATTCCTCATAATGAGGTACACGAGAGGTATGTTGTGTATTGCCTTTGACTTTGTGGACATAGCTACAGAACGCTTTGTAGTTGCCCTTTGCCTAGGAGGACAAATTTATCTCTGCTGCCTCTGTGTGGCTATTAACATGCTTGTATAGGGTTTCTGTGAAAAGTTCTGTGTAGGAAGCAGTGTTCTCATGGTTTACTGGAAGTTGAATTTTTTGCCAGGCTATCACTTAATAGTAGAAAGATATCCATAGAGTAATTCATGAACATTCCAGGATTAGCTGGGGTTCCAGGTTTTAGTTTTACTTCAAGGGAGACCATTTTGTGGTTTGAACTCACCAGAGAAGACATTACACTAGGGGGTGTGCAGCAGTCCCCTTTATAAGTGAGGACCAGAGCAAGTATGTTTGTACATATGCACAACAAAAATACAAAAGAAGATAATCCAAGCAATACGACCAAGTGAAGAGATCCAACACTGTTTATTACCCTCTCTCTAGCGCCTCGGCTCACGCCTTCAAGGAGAATGAGTATCACAAACACTTCCAAATTATTTATACCATACAAAAGCATCAATTACAAAACCAATAAAACAATTTAACAATCAAACAATTAATTACAATATATTTCATTCATAAAAATACTTTCCAGTTACATTCTACATTAATGCCACTAGGTGTCAGTGTATTATTCTTTAATATAAAAACAGTCTCCTTATATAACAGTTTTTGTTTAACTAAATCACTATTATTATTTTTTATTGTGATCTGTTCCAAAACTGTTGCCAATAGACCATCTGGTTGACTATCATGATAGTCTCTAAAATGCACTGCTAAAGGGCTTTCTAACTTGTTATTCTTTATGTCCCTTACATGTTCCTGAAGTCGGACCTTAAAAGCTCTTTTACTTTCTCCTATATAAAACAGTCCACACGGACATTTTAAAGCATATACTATTGCTACTGTGTTACAGGAAAAAATTCTACAAGATTTAAAAACTCTACCATTAATACATTCAAAAGTTTTACTAATATATTTACACGAAATACACTTCCTACACTGATATGTACCCATTAAACCTATATCTATTTTTAAATTAATATTGGGACTAGAATACCTTGCATGTACTAACATATCTTTAAGGTTTCTCCCTCTTTTGTAAGAAAATGTGATATTTGTTGGAATAATTTCCACTAAATCTTTATATTTAAATAAAAGTATGTTTGTACCTCTGGTCTGCAAATTACCACTTTGGTCTAGGGAATTTGTGTTTACAAAATCCAGGAATTTTTGTACCTGCACATTTGCTATCATATATGATTCCCAGTTAATAATGGGGTACTTAAAGCTGGACATGAATCTGGTATTGGGATGGATAGTGAATGTTTCTAATAAGCTTAAATTCATGTTATGGGTTTCCCGGGTCATAAAGGGGGACTTATAGCTGACAAGGAAGTGGTATGGGTTTATGTCTATGGTGATTTGAATATGGAGAAGCTCAAAGGCATTATCCTGTTTGACTAGACTTGAGGTGCATTTATTTTTGATGTAAATTGAGACACTCCCACCTTTAGTCCTTGTCTGTATAGTAGCTGGTCTAATTGTGCTGAAGGCATTATAGTCTTGCACTGCCACTGTGCTCTCCATGGCTTTAATCCATGTGTCAGTGATTGCACAGATGTCAGCATTCTCCAGGGTGAGGAGAGCTTGTAGGGAGTAAAGTTTCTTGTTTAGACTCATAGCATTGAGCAATAACACCTTTAGATTTTCTTGGTTTTGATTTTTTATGCCAGATGTACTTTCACTTTGGTATTGCCTAAAAATGGCATTATGGAGAAGGACAATGTTTTAGCTAATATTTAGAAGCTTAGAGGGGAGAGGTGCAGACCATCCCTGGTAAAGCAGTCTGTTCTTTTGACCATCTCCTTCCGTGCTGACAAATATTGCACCCCCTTAGAATGGCACCAGAAACTAAGCCAATTATTAAAGTCAGTCATCTTCTGTTTGTATTGTGGCATCATGCTTGGAGAAGGTAAAATGCTGCTCAATGCTAGGCCCATATCAGCCTGGGATTCATATTCTGAGAGGGAGGGACATCTCAGGTCATTTACACCCACATGAACTATGTCTGAGTTTTACTGTTACTTGTGGTCCAGTGACCTCAGTGTGTGTGTAATGTGGCAGAGCCTGGACCCTGATAAGCAACTGACTATGAGATGTGGCTATATGCGTTGATGTGGGTGTTGTTTTGAAAGAGTGCATTTGGGGCTACTGAGGGTATTTGTTGTGTACTTTGTCTATTAGGTCTTTGGGGTTTAATATAGTTACATTTAAGTGCCTCACCATATATAATTCTATGTGTCTACCTTGAACTTTGTGTGATAGCTGCAGCATGTGTACTACTGACAACCTGACTGACATTAATAGTGCTTTTATGTGAGAGCTTTACCTCTGGTGGCGTTGTGTAAATACACCTCTCAATTACCTTATCAGTTTGGGTTTACTATCAAAAGGACGAAAATCACATCCACGAATGGTGATTTCCACAACAAATAACGTTGACTCATGAATATGAAGTAGGTTGTATGATCGATACAGCAACATCGACAAATTCTGTCAAACTTAAGGTGGAAATCTCCCTTTGAAATACATGCTGAATCTCCCTGCCCATGTGCATCCTTTTAAACTGACGTACAAATGAATGTCGGCATTCTGACAGTTGCTTCTACCATGGTCGAGGAGGTAGCTGTCGAGCATGTTACTGTCGACCATTTGATGGCAAACCATCAGATTGTTTTAGGGTTTGCTAGTTGTCAGTACACATGATGCAATTTCTACATTGCCTCAGGAAGTCCATATCCAACCAACTAGTAACTGAGATAGTGGGGAAGTTCATATCCATGGCAGTAGGCCCTTTTTTATTGATTAGATGGTTGTGGCTAAAATATAAAGTAATGTTAGAAGTGTCTGGTTTGCAACTCTGAGGGCAGCACTTGTCACTGCAAACTAGTTGTTCTGTGTGCAGCTAGGTATTGGTGAAATTTCAAGGGTGCTTTTACAGGAAAAATGCCAACTTAGGGTGTCTGCAGCTATACAGGGCACTGACAAACATTTGAAGGAGATTTATGGATGAAGTATTTAAGGAGATATTCTGAAGTTTAGTTAGACTGCAGCTAATCAAGGATTACTTACTAAAGAGAAAGAATCAGCTTTGTCAAGAATGATGAAAAGAGGGTAGTCACCTGATTGTCTACTGCTTGGCTATGGGTCTATATTAAAATACTGAAACCTCACTTATGCGAATACCTAAACACTGACACATAAATAGCGAACCGTGAAAACACCGAACTTCCTGAAGTGCGAAATTTGAAATATCGAATTGCCATAGTTGGCCAACCCCACCGCCCACTATGTACTACCTGCCCAAACAAAATAAATAATCCACACTTCTTCATATCTACACTTCACCCATATCTCTCATATCCTAATCAAGCATTCGCTACAGACAAATGTATCTAACTATAAACAAACAACACCCAACTACGGGAAAAGTGTAATTTACGTATACATTCAGCTACACAACTATATCACTGTACATACACTTAACATAACCCTACTTCTAACTCTAAAGTAAAGGTTGCATGTATTACTATGTATGCACTTACCTTAACCCACACCCTAACCCTAAGGACTGTAACTATTGCACATTTACGTTAGGGAGCTATACCGGATAAGGGCCAAGTATGACAATTTCATATTTTGAATTTTGCACTTCAGGACGTTCGGTGTTTTCGTGGTTCACTATTTATGTGTCAGTGTTTAGGTATTCGCGTAAGTGAGATTTTGCTGTTTTAATATAGACCCCTTGGCTACTACTAGTGCTGGTCTCACCACATCTTCCTAATGCTGGCAATGCCCCCTTGCTTCTTCTCTCACCCAAAGCAAAATAGTTGCACCAATCCCAGGATGAAAAGCAAGCTACAGGCTCTTTGGTGATCATATTAGCTAAAAAAGAAAACAACTCTTATTTGTGGGACTTTAACTACCTATTAATAAATTGGAACACATTTACACCTAAGGTAGAATATGTCCCAAAAATTTCTAGACTAATAACCAGTCCCAGTTCTGACTGTCTGCTTTAATTACTTTTCTTAACAATAATATCAATGTTTTATGGAACCTGTCCACTAAACCATCGGTATGTGGATGGCAAACTGACATTTTTCATTGCCTAAACTGAACGTGTTAGCATAGCTGCTGCATAACCCCTGACATGAAACTTGTGTTTTGGTTGATAAGTATCTGTTTAGGAATATCCACTCTAAAGAATAGTAACACCAAATCCCTAGCAATAGACTTACTGTTAAGAACCAGGTAAACCAACGGTACAGTGTCCAAGGATAGCAAAACCATAAATGAAGAACTTAAAAACTGCTGTCTGCTGAGACTAAACTACACTCCACACCAATGTAATTGGATTATTTATAAGTACTGTTTTCCATTATACAGTCTCAGACTTCATCAGGACCATTCTGATGAAGTACTATAGTGTTTAACAGAAGACAATACTAAACTCTAAAAAAGCATCAGACTCCACTGGTTTAGAGTGTGGATTAGTCTCAAAGACAGCAGTCTTTTAAGTAATAGACTTTTTTTGTCTTATGTAAATGGCATTTGTTCTGGAGCTTTTGTAGCATAGTCTACTGTGACCAAGATATATTGATATCTACTGTTAGATTTTGCAAATGGCCCAATAGTGTCAATAGCAATGTAGTCAGATGGCACTGGAATGCTCTGTAATAGGCATTAGAATCAAACGATATATGAATCCAGACCTGGAGGCTTTTTTCTCACATTTTAGGCAAGATAATCAGTTTTTAATTTATTTTGTACTCACTAATAAAATCTGACTAATATTCTGACCTTATTTTTTGTCCATCTTCAAGTGACCTCTAGGTACACGACTATGCACAAGTTTCATAACTATATCCTGCAGGGCACTGGCATGAGTAACTGGTATAGTTTCTTCATATATTCTTACTTGTCTTATATAAGAAATGACTGTTTAGTTGAAAGCAAGGGTAAGGGATAGGGTCAGCTTGTTTTTTATCATCTTCTGTTATTCTCCCACTATCACTTCTTTAGTTTTCTATGCTCTCACTAAGGTGTCATTTATTCATTGAGTTTATTAAAGTTACCTCTAGGTATGCTAAACTTGGCTTATTCTCCCCACCTGTTTGTTTCAAAGTAGAGGGTTCATCTTCTTGTCCAACATACCCTGGACCATGTTCTTTCACAACCAAGTCTTGCTCCGCATATGGTAGCTCTAAATAAAAGTTGTTTTTGATTTCAGTGTTTATATCAGTTGCCTACAGGCACCCTCTGCTTGTGTTTTCATGCATTTTCTAAACTGATAACAATGGATTTATGACTTCAACCAGATTCTGTTTTTCTCCTTTTCTTTCACTAGTATTTTTTTTCTTAATGCTTAAATTCTCATTTGCAACACAAGCTTGCTGCTTAGAATTCCCCAGTTTTAGGACTTATTCATTTTGACAGGAGGCCACTTCCTCAGGTTCATAAAAGTATACATATACAATTCCTTTTTACACCAAAGGCCCCTTTGGAGATTGTTCTTTACAATAAATTTATTTGTGGAATCACACCTCCTTGGTGACTTGAGCTCATCTTATAGGTTCATAGGTAGGTACTAGGCTATCGGCCCAAGGGCCTATGTAAGCCTAGCCAACAAGGTTCCCTGGCTTACGCCACCCAAGAAAGTTATTTTCCTGTGCCACTGTCGAGCAGAGGCACAGAAGTGATCCACGAGGTGTATTTCCTATTTCCCATCCACTCATCAAGATTTTTCTTGAAGAGTGCTAATGAAGAACTTTGCTTGACATACATGGGTAGCCTGTTCCAGAGTATGGGAAGTCTCTGGGACAGCAATCTATCCCTCCAGCATGTCCTGTTTATTGTGGTGACAAGGTTTGGGTCCCTAGAGCGTGTAGCTCAGAGGGATTGGGATTTCTTTAGGTGCAGCATGTCCAACATCTCTGGGTTTGACATAGCTTTATATGTTGGGCAGAGATCACCTCGGAGTAGGCGATATGCTATGGAGTAAAGCTGGAGTTTTTTGAGGCGGTCAGTGTAGGGCATTTGTTTGAGGCCAGTAGCCCTCTTTGTGAGGTACTTCTGTGGCCTTTTCAGCTGCTGCAGATGTCTTGTGAGGTACATTCCAAAAGGGGTATTGTACTCTATATGGGTCTAATGAGTGTCAAGTAGAGGGGAACAATGACCTCTTTTTTCCTGGATGAGAACCCTTTTATGATGAGGTGTGCCATCTAGAAGGACTTCCTGACTACTGTGGCAATGTGACTATCAAAGGAGAGACTACTGGATTCCTGGGTCCCAAGGTCTCTTATCACGTATTCGGTGTTAAGTAGATTGCTGTCTATGTGGTAGTTCATGGGTACAGAGTTTTTACCAAAGGGGATGACACTGCACTTTTTGGCATTGAGCTTGAGGCTATGGCTCTGACATCAGGCATCTGTTTCAGCGAGGCCCTTCTGTAGGATGTCCACATCATTTGGGGACTGGACTATGGCTCCTAGTTTGCAGTCATCTGCGAACTTCATTAGCCAGATGCCTTCTGTGTTAACCTGTACTTCAGAGAAGTAGATACCAAACAGGAGAGGTCCCAGGACGGAACCCTATGGTACTCTACTTGTCACTGCTTTGAGGTTAGATTTGGAGTCTGCAACTTATACAGTGTGGGTTCTGTCAGTGAGCCAGTTGACAACCCATCTTGTGATGTAGGGATTTATACCTAGTTTTGTGAATTTGGCTATAATTCCAGAATGGGAGATGGTGTTGAAAGCCTTGGCGAGGTCAAGATAGGCTGTGTGAACCACCTTACCCTCATCTACAGCTTTGGTGACTGCCTCAAAGAAGTTGATCAGGTTCAGGAGGCATGATATGCCTTTCACAAACCTGAACTGGGTGGGATCCAGAGTTTGGAGGTTACCAATGCCTTTGTTTATGAGTTCCATGATGATACATTCCATGGCCTTGCAGACCAGGCTCATCAGGCTAATAGGTCGATAGTTCCCAGGATCAGTGGTGGCTCCCCCTTTGTGGACTGGGATAACTGTTGCTGTGTGCCATTCAGTGGGCACAAAGTCTGATGTGAGGCTATTATTGAACATGGTGCTTAAGTGGGGAGCCACTTCATTCTGAAGTTCATGTAAAACGCAGCCTGGGATGTTGTCCAGTCCCATGGATGCTGTGTTTTTGACTTTAGAGAGTGCAGCTTTTACCTGCGTAGTTGTGATTACAGGGACTCTGCATTCTTCCTGTATATATATGGGCCCTTTAGGGGGTGAGAGGGGGGTAAAGTTAGCATTGAACCTATTTTTCAGGTATTGGCAGTGTCAGTTGGTTCTGTAATTTTCGTGCCTTTGTGCTGTAACTCAAAGCAGATCTGGGTGTTGCCATTGAGATTCTTGACATAGCTATAGAATGCTTTGTGGTTGTCCTTGGAATTAGTGGCGATTTTATTTTTGTAGCTAGCTTTGGAGGATCTTATAAGGGATCTCAGCTTCTTACTGAGGCTGATCAGGGAGCTCCTCCACTCATGGAGTTTTGCTCTCTTTTGCAACAGTTTCTTCCTTCTGTTGAACAGTTTGCTTATGGCAGGGGACCACCAGATTGGCTTCCTTTTTTTGGAAGATAGCATCTTGGTTCTGTTTGGGATAGCACAATCCATGCACTCGTGTAAGTGCTTATAGAGTGCGTTTGTGTAGGATTCAGCAGTTATAACTGTATTATCCATCTGCATGGGTGTCATGAAGTTCACCACTTCTATCTTAAGAAGCATGAAGTTGGCTTTGGAGAATTTTTTTGCTGTGGTTTCCTTAATCGGGGGTGGGGGCGGGATGTGAATATCAAGGGTGATTAGCTTATGGTCAGATCGGACCAACGAGGAGTTGACTTCAGGTGTGGAACACCGGTCACTCATAATGGTAATGACTAGGTCTAGGATATTGTTGCCCCTGGTGGGGGTGTGGATAAGTTGATCTAGGTCATTGGAGTTTATGAATTCTAGAAAGGGTTGAGCTAAGGAGTTGGTACACGAGTAGTTTTCCCAGTTAATGGTGGGGTAGTTGAAGTCACCCATTATTAAGGTGTTTGGTTGAACCCTAATATTTTCCAGTACATCAAGAAAAGAGGAGTGGGAATCCTGGGGCATGGTGGGGGATCTGTAGCAAGCTACAATTTGGATTGCAGTTTTGCCCAGAGTTAGTTGCACTTGAATAAACTTGGATGCATTATGCTGAGCAGCTATCCTGGAGGTGTGGATATCCTTAATGAATATGGACACACCTCTGCCTTTGGTGTTTCGGTCCAGGTTATATGGCCGAAAAGTGTGGTATGACTTCTAGCCTAGTAGTGCAGGGGTGCTCTCTGGAGCCTTGAACCAGGTCTCAGTCACTGCACAGATATCAATGTTCTCCATTTTAAGGAGTGCCTCGAGTGAGTGCATTTTGAGATTTAGACTTCTAGCATTGAGTAGCATTACCCTCTTTTGACTTTTGCTATGATTCTGCTTTGTTAGACTCATCTTTATTCATGGTATATTGTGTGCTGCTTTTGTTTTGGATCCAAACCAGCCCTAGAAAATAATGGAGTAGTCCATGGGGTAGAAAGATGGCTAGTAGATCTGTCACTAGGGGCCAGGGTAGTACCATGAGGTGTGAGGTGACCAAAAATTTTTTTTAAAAAAGTCAACATTATTACTGAAGAGAATGCAGCCGATGGTACTGACTTGAACACAAAGAAGTTGCTAAGTCAAAAATAAGGAACAATGTAAGTACAGACTTGAAAGAAAAAAATCACTTAAGTAAAACTTCCCACAGTGAAACAGAGATAGGCTCTGAAGAATAATTACATGAAGAAAGGTAGATTCATGTCATATGAAAGAACAGCTGAGCCAGTAAAAGAATAGGATTTAAACAGTGACACATTACATCTTTAAAATCATACAAAGCAGAGAATAGAGGTGACTAGAGGAACTAAAGATGTCTCTTACTAAAGGGTGGGTTCTACCTACACATCTGTAGCAGCTTGAAATGTCTGGGTCATAGGCAGTTTCCTCTTACCACCAGTATCACATGGTTTTGCTGCATTGCCTAGGACATGGTTCCACATGTGTATTGTGTCTCTGAGATATAAGCTGGTTGTGCTGAAACAAGACCTCAGTAAAGATATCTTTCTCTTTCATTTCCTGACTGCACTTGTTATTTGCCCTCCAGAATTGTGACCAATGCATGATGGAACCTATGAAAAATTAAGCATATCTGCTGCTTTAATTAACAGTCACTGAGAAAAAAGACTTCTGAAGCAAACATAACCACATACAACAGTGATTACAACATTTTAAAATGGATTCTCCACAAAAATTGTACCATTATTGGGGATGATACGACTATTACAATAAAAGTGGGTGATGTACCCCGATGGTATTTCAGAGGGGGACCCGACTTTAAAAACTCACTGGATATATGAACATGAATGTAGTATCAAACTCAAAGTATTTGAATGGAGATTGTGGTACAGTGTGGATCAGGAAATTTACCCTTTTCCTCACTGTATTGTGATCTTGGAGTTGGTATATTTAATTTGCATAGGGTGTTGGCGGTGTAGGGAAGCTTACTGTCCTGAAAAAATTTAAAAAATGTTAGATTTTTGTGTTTTTTTGTTGTTCGAGGCTTTTAGAAACTTGATCATATGGTCTCGACCATATGAATTTCGAGTTTCTGACAACTCGATCATCAGCTAGGGATCCATATATCTGTTTATCTATCTATCTGTCTGTCTATCTATCTATCTATATATTTATATATATATATTAAGGATGTCAGGGGTTTTTGTCCTCCACATAGGCATTGAAGGCAGATGTTCTCCTGCAAAAATGTTAATATTTCATTTTTTTATTTAGGTTAAATTCTTGTATGCTAAATTATAAAGCCCAGTGATATAGTCAGATGCATTCCTTTACTTGGGTAAGTACATTTTTCTTCTAAGATTCTCTTAGGTATTTTGACAATGAATACCCACAAGTGTCTGACCTTATGCCTGCAACATAGACATACATGCATAACTTGATCAGAAATAGGCTTGCACATTTAGAAAGTGTTATATCTGTAGGGGGCAGCATTTGAAAATGCTTAATACATTTGAAGGGACAAAGGGTAGCTAAAAAAATCTAATTATTTTTCAGTAGGAAAATGAGGGCAAACGTACAAAATAAGGCACTGAATATAAGTTGTAAAGAGCTAGAACTAACAGATAATCAGATAACCAGTTGAGCAGTACAGAAAAATATATCTTATAGTTATAAATTAAATTAGTAAATATGCACTGCCTGTACTGAATGGGGTACATTATCTATCTGGGTTTGGTGTAGGGGAAATGGGAGAGAGAGAAACCCTGTTATTGTACTGTTGACTGGAGGAAGCAGTTATTTTGTAAGCCATTAGGTTAGAGCATAGAAACAAACCAGAGGAGCTGGTGCATGATATATGGTTGATGTCCCTTAGAACTGCACAATTGTTTTGCATAAGCAAGATATAAAGCACACTATACAGTTTTATTTTCATATCACATTTTAGTGAAATTCAGCAGATTATGGAATCACTATTTAGCACAGTGTTGTGTTGCAGTTTGATATTTAAGTCTTTTACTTTCACTTAAATCACATAAATATGTCTCTAAGTACAACTAATTTGCAAAAAAGTTTTTGAGGTTTACCATGAGTTGAAGTTCACCATGGGATGAATCAGTCCACATTTAACTCCATGCGCCTTATAAGTTTGCAGAGTCACACTGGGAGGTTCTAATAGCTTTGTGTGTCCCAAACGAGTGAAACCTGGAGTAAAGTACCACCTGTGTACTAAACTTAGACATTTTGGTACAAGTCTAGAATGAAACAAAGATAAAGGGGCTGCTACAGTTTGCAAAAAGCTGCTTTCGCTAAGCATTTATAGAAGAATGGAAATGGTAATAGTACTACAACAACAGAGACAGTATACAATGACACTAGCCAGATTCTGCACAGATGGCTGCTGCTCACAAATTGTCCAGTCACTGACAGCTTCCCCATCAATGTGAGTGCTCTATACATCTAAAAATCAATATTTGGTACATGGGATCAGAACATTCTAAACTCCAAACCACCAGTGCAAGGGATGCACCTCATCTACACTTACTTTATAGAATCATTTTGGGGATCACTGCATCTTGGGTGGGAGGCAAATCCATGAGGACCATGCCCTCACATCCATAATTTCAGAGTAGTAGGAAACATGTCTGTATGTTTCTCTCTCTCTCTCTCTCTATATATATATATATATATATATATATATGTATATATCCATATCTTTATCTATGTATATAGATATGTGTGTGTGAGACAGTATAGCACTACAACACTGGTATAATAATTGTTTTATACACCCCACTTCCTTTCACACAGAATGGATAACACTGTAAATAAAGCTGTGAATGAATGTTGTATGGCTAGTTTTGTATTATACTGTTTTACACACAACTTAAGTTACTTAGTGAATGTTTTAGAGTGTTGAGGGCACAGATACAATCAGAGGGCAGAAGTTAGGTGAGAGATTAAAAATGTATTTAAATGTTGTGAATATTATGCATGGTGAGGCTTGGGTGAAATTCATAAACAAACTGCATAATGTGCAGTGTCAGCAATTTGCACCATTAATGGCAACATACAGCATGGTGCTGATTCATAGCCATAAGCTGTGCAGAAGTGCAGCAGCCTGCATTGCATATCATGCAAATAAAGGCAATGAAAAATGTCATGATTTAAAGATTCATAGATTTATATGCAGTAGCTTGTGCATATTTCTGTGTGCTTTTATAGAGAGCTGCAACACATGAGAAATATTAGGATTGCGTTCTAAGGAAGTGCTTGTAGTAGCAGTAGTTGGTGCTGAGCAGCACCTTATTACGCTAACAACAGCCACTGCTGGCTGGGTTGTACGCCATTGCAGACCATGGCAGTGAAGGTGATAAAGCTGGAAATCACTTATCATAATCTCACTGACAAACAAATAATTGATTAGTTATAAGTAGACCAGGACATAATGTGGACTATGATTGACATGTATCACCACTATTCTGTATCTGTGGGAATGCTTGTTTTTCCTTTCATCACTAATATATGTGGAGCCCTTATGATTTTAGCTAGTGGGATCTTTCAGTGACCAAATGGGGATATGCTAGGCATTTTTCAGCATCTGTCTCATGAATACTTAACAACTTTCTCAACATTATGCTTCTGCATGTAGATGAACATATCTAGCTCAGTAGAACAGCAGAAGAGAGAACTGCCACCATGCTTGGCCTGCATGATATTGCTTATTTCTCGAAGTACTTACCATCATAGGCAATGTATGTATTGCAAAAAAGGACCCATCTAGCCCACAATTCCAGAGATACATCAGTAATAAAAGCTATCATTCCCTGAACTCCCAGGTAATCTTCAGTGCAGAGGTGATTCCAGAGTGTGACTGTGTATGTGTGCGTATATGTGTGTGTGCATGCATGTGTGCACATGCCTCTATGCAGCACCCTGGCAATTCCAATGATACCTGTGTGCCGTCTGTGATTTATGACTCATCTGCATGTTTTCTTTCAGAGATGTGATTTTTTCACCATCTGGTGAAAAAATGTTTGAAACACAAACTGGGATATACACAAACTGTGCATGCAGCCAAAAGCTCCCTCAAATATATGTTGGATTGTGTGCTTCAAGTGAAATTAGCTGAGCCCTTGAGCCTTGACTTGTGACTCTGGTCTGCAATCCAGATACCATTGTAGAAATACAATACAACACTGCCCATACCTAAACCCAAAATGCCACTGAATGTTTATTCACTATGTTGAAGGTATAGTTTTGATTATTCACTATGTTGAAGGTATAGTTTTGATGCTGTGACACCTCTGGTGGGGCCTCACAGTACTGTCCAAGACATGTGCAAGACATTTGCTGTTTGTGCAATACTGAATGACATGATTCTTCAGAAGCAAGATAGTCACCTCCAGTATATGATTGGGTTGCCATATAACTCAGACACTACAGCACAAGTAGCAGATTGAGATGTTCTGGAATAGAGTGATGGGCCTGCATAAACATCACCCCTCCCCATCAAGGAAGTGAAAGACTCAATATATGGAAGTAATGAAATACTGGTGACATCTGGTTAACAATTATGGGCCATGATAATTGTAAGGTGATATTGTCACACTGAATAAACATGACACATACAGTGTATTATCAAGCTATGCTGGATTTTGCATGGGCTGGTCACACTATGTATCAGGCATCATCTCAGTGCAACACAAGATTGAGATTATTATGGGTCACATTCATTATTATTTGCAATGAAGACAGTTAACAAGATATCAAAAGACTGACAATGCATACTGAATGGGAGCCTATATCATAGGAGCCTCATGTGGGGGCTGCATCCATGGAATGCAGAAGGGGTGTCACAGATCATTTTCTACTGTAACATAGATGGGTTAGGGATGCTTTCTCCTGTGACAGGAATGGGGTACTTCCCTGTGACCTTGACCTGATATTACTCCTCCTGTAAAAGGCGTGAGGCTTGAGGCCACCTATGGCAGGGATGACATGCTACTTTGTGACCTGGACTTGGATGGAGTTTGTTAGTGAGGTGTTTCATGCCTGAATGTAGTTACTTATCACCACTCATGATGAGGTGTGGGAGGCCTCCAGACACATCTGCCAGAGCAAGGCCCTTGTAAAGGCACAATTATATAGCACTTACATATCCATCCTGTGTACATACTATATCTCAGCCATGGACAGTTCTGCTAATGTAGGCAGACTTGAGGGAACTGACAATCCTAAGCATGGAGATGGTTACTGCAGAATTCTGTACACCCACTGACCTCACAACAACAGACATTTCCTGATGTCTGCACTCCATGTTTTTAAGGAGCTTATGGTAGTGTTGGGCAGTATCCATATCATGTAGCACACTTGTCATCTCTATTATGGACAGAGTAGTAGCAGATTGTGCCTGGATGACCCTCTTGTACAAGTGCTAATGTATCCTCAATGATGCTTGTGGGTTGGGAGTAAATATGAGACTTGATGGCAATTAGTACCCATGTGCTGTTGGCCACTTGTGGGTGTGCCCATAGAAGAAGCAGTGTGCACATCTGAAGCTACTGTAGCAGACACAGAGGGAGCACTTGGGTAGCTGTCACCATGAGGGTATGGTGTGCTGTTAGCCAGCATATCCACAGTGTGCTCCATATGTTTAGCCATACATATACCCAGTGTGGTGAGTGTACTGCCATCCAAGAGTAAGATAGTGTCATCATGTCCTCTGACTGTGACTTATGTCCAAATCACTTGACATCATCACCAGAATACATATTGTGATTGCAGTGGATACATGTGCAATTACTATGAATGTACCTGTGGCACACAGACACTTGTTCATGGCATGAGGTGTGTTATGAGGGAATGTGCCACTTTCTGGAAGAGATTAACCTAGAAAATGGTTTGCTGATATGGCATGGTAACATCACAGTATCTAACCTAGGTATGTAGGAAGAGTATCTTTAATTGCACAAATCACCCAATATATTTCATCTTCACCACAATACTAGTGCCCAAAAGCACCTTAAACGCAGCTGTAGGAAAAGAAATACAGCAGGGGAAACACCATATACTATTGCTAACCAACTGCAGGTACACCTAGGGAAACATGTCTACTGTGTTATAATGACTCTGAAGTCTGAGAACAATGGTCAGAATGGAAAATAAAGCACCTTACCAGCAAAAACTAACTATCTATGCAATATAAAGAATTTCTCAAAATCACAGTACTGTTATACATGTTTTGTGGGTCAGATGTGAACAAAATAGTGATTGTGCTTCAGCGGCTCTATAATGCTTACACCTCTGTGCATTATATAGACAAATATAGACAAATAAGGGCTTGTAGGAAATATGCTTCTGAATCAGTCAATTATACTTTTGCATATCGTTGCTGTGCATTCATGAAACCTGTAGCATGTCAAGCTTGGTGCAAGAGAGTTATACATGGCTGTGCATAATGCAACTGAATAGCAAATGATTGCATGGAATGTAATCCATAAATATATATGCTTCTTGCATTTCTACCATTTTAATTTAATCGTAGACTTTGGCATCATGTGAGAATGGCTTCTAGTAATTTTAAACACTGAGCTCCTGTACAGGTACAGTAAAGGCACCTATGCTACGCAGGCACATACTCACAGTATGGAATCTTCACCTCCTTCAGGGGGTTGTCTTGTAGCAGCTTACTGGGTCATTATGATGGCCATTTCCAAACATGGATGCCTTGTATGACCTTGGCCTTCAGCTGTCTAGAGCTACAGGAATGCTGTTGTCTGCTTAGCAATATAAACAGAGATAAAATGGTATGAATGGGAAGCAGATGTTTAAAGGGGCACCCAGAGGTATATTGCAAGTTTTTTGTATTTATTTAAAATATTTATTCCATCTAAAAGCCTAACTATCATAATTGTCAGGTAAGTAGTTGTACTGTGTTCACCATTATATTTCAGCTAGAGAAAAGAGATGCATTATGGTAGAGGGCTAACATAAGAAGCTGGAAAAGCTTTCAGCATGACAGGTTGCTTCGGAATGTCATCTAAGATGTAACCATATTTCAGTTAGATGTCACTAAAACTTTCTCATCATGTCTGTACTATGCCTGATGATGATGATGAGGAAGATACGCAGACACCTTTATAGCAGGCTCTCAGTAATTTGCATGCTGAGTCCACTACTGGCTGTGCTTAATTCACCAGGGAGGGTTGAAGGTTGCTCTGCATTAGACAGCTGTAGCAGCTGGGTGAGGCTGCTATGGAGCATCAGGATGGGGGCAGACTTGGCTGTATTGAGTTGCTCCTGCAGCATATTGCATTGCAGACGTGCCAGGCACTGAATAATTGGTCAATGGAGGGTCAGCAAATTGCTCCTCAGGAATATCTAGTGGAGATGCTTCTCCATAGGTTATTCTCCAGCCTGCCTTGGCAGCCTCCATGGCCAACAACCTTGTCTATCCCCTGAAAGCTGTCACCCTATTCTCCCCATCACCATTTGTCCATTATTTCTATTTATGTGTCCATCCCTTTTCACCCCAACCTAGTGTGCTTTGTCTAAAGTGTTTCATGTTTATCTATTTGCTCCGGCAAACTCTTCGGCATTCTCTTTCCACACCCAGTTTTCATTTGCATACCTTATCCACAATCCCTTGTCTCTTTAAAAGGAAAAAGGGGAGCTCTAGCCCCTTTTCCTGACTTCCTGCTCCCCTTCTTGCACTCATCTATGGGTTCTCCTTCTGTGTGTCCCTCTGCCTGCTCTTATCCCCCTTTTCTACTGTCCTATGCACTCTTTTTAACATAATGTTGCCACAGATAACTCTAGTCATATAATTTTGGTCATCCAAGATGATCAGCCATACATAACATTTGACACGGTTCATTGTGCTTTGTGGCATTTCACAACACACATTACCAGTGCATGTGTTACATATTTTCTAATGTGAAATTTCTGACACTCGAATCACTGCCACAAAATTCATGCACTCCCGATGTTGATTTTGCTTTGTGTGAGAGCTGTGCAGCTTGCTGTTACTGCTTCATTATAGCACCGCTCAACAATGTATACATCCACACAGTTTTCTGATGCTGTGCAACAGTATTTATCCATGTTTGTGCTGTACATCTACAGAACGTTTCATTATGAATTCCACCTTTGACTTATGATGCAGTATCTTCAGTTTTGTAACCACTGGAACTACCTGAGATACAGCCTTTTCAAAGACAAAGATGGCCTTCACCATGACAGGCATAACATAAATGACCTTGTAAGTTTTCTACAGTACACACCAGATTCCTGATGATGAAAACAGAAATGGCACATTTGGTGACTCCCTCCCTCAGAATCAGGTGACAATAATGTATACCTATGACGGTACGGAAAAATGGAAGCAGCAATCAGAAAAACAGAACTAGGATGATGGAAAAGGTAAATATCTCTGTATTGCAATACCATCCTAAAGAAATGAAGTACTTCTAAGTACACTAGCAATGGGCATAAATCAAAAACATCAGGCCATTTAAAGGTTCAAAAAACACAGTTATGCACAAGATATTTGGATATAAGTGCATCTTTAAAGCAACCTTATTATTTTAAGCACTCCAAAAACAATTGATTAAAATAAATAAAGCTGCACCATAGCTAATTTAATTGACATTGAGTGATCATTATTTAAACAGTTTGAATAGGCTTTTTCATAATTTTAATTTAAGTAAATGTTATTAGTTTTAAAATAATTAAACGCATCTGATTTTCTGTAATAGTAGAGCACACTTAGTCAGACTGCAATATCATGTGCTCTTTTTTATAATGAAATAATCCATTACAACAGATGTCTTAATGCCTCCCAGCACATTTATTACAAGAACATTACTATTGTTACAGAGCAAATGAATAGAATGAAAGGAGAAATAATTTGTCTTTAGGACTGTGTTTCTCATTTTCATTTATGTTTTTCCTAATGAAAGAACTAAAAACTCATTAATGAATAACCACATTATTTATAACAAGCAAATTAATTACTTTATTATTAAGAAATAAACAAACACATTTGATTCCATTTATTAGTGTATGCTACAATAAAAAAAAATTGTTCATAGGTAAGTATTAGGCTAGCTGTCATTGCATGCCATTTAAGTCTAGACAATTTCTCTTTTTGTGCTCAAAATAACCTATACCATTTGGTTATAGATCCCTTGGTCGATAATTATTTATCACCCCAAATGAGAATAACTGGGATCATACCATAGATAATTTGAGGGGACCCATTCACGGGATAAAGCATTTAGGAAATTTTTAGTTTCCCATCCCCAGATCTAAGTTGCACTTGAATATGGACAGGGATGAACTTTGTTTTATGTGGATGGGGAGTCTGTTCCAGAGCACCAAGATCTCCTGCGAGATATACCTGTCCATCCAAACCATTTTGTTGTTGCTGCATAAGAGCTTTAGATCCCTAGCCCATCTTTCTGATGCCATTTGACTTGCTGATGTCAGTAAATCCATTAGTAATGGGTCAGAGGATGCCTTGTATGCCAGACACAGGTCACATCTTTGCAATCTATAGAATACTGAGTATAGTGACAGGGTTTTGAGTCGGTCCATGTAGGACATGTTGTTTAGGCCTTGTATCCTTTTACTAAGGTATCTTTGTTGTCATTCCAGTTATTGCATGTGTCTGGACAGATACATGCCAAAGGGGGCATTATATTCAATGATTGGCCTAATAAGGGCTGAGTAACGGTGGACATTGACATCTGTAGAGCTAGACACAATCCCTTTGCTTATAAGCTGTGCAATATTGAAGGATTTTCTTATAATAATGGACATATGTTGGTCAAAATTTAGGTCACTGTCCACATAAGTTGCCAATTTCTGAACAAGTAGGTCAACCTTTGAGGGCATATTGTCAATGTGGTAGTTCTCTGGGGTAGATGACTTCCCAAAGGATACAGTAATGCATTTTGTAGCTTTTAGTTTCAGTCTATGACTTTGGCATCAGTTATTTATTTGGAAAAAAACTTTTTTGCAGGATAGATAGTCATTTGGGGATTCAATGACTGTTTCTATTTTGCAGTTATCTGCAAAACTTGTCAGCCAGAGCCGTTTGGTATTGGCTTTTACTTCGGAAAAGTATAAGACAGGTCCCAGCACTGAACCCTAGGGGACTTCATTGGTGACTGGTTGTTTTTCGGAGGTAACTTTCCCTATTTTTATTATCTGCATCCTATCTGTGAACCACAAATCCAGGACAAAACCAAATAATCCAAAGCACCAGCAGGAATAAAAGGACACCATGAAGAACCAAAAGTTTATTCCAAGTAGTTAAACACTTTCTTCCCTGTTGCAAGGGACTTCTTCAGAACAATGAACCAAAGTCACACAGCCCTATATATACCCCACCCCAATTAAGCAATTAAAATCAAGTTTCATTAAGTTATTTTCCCCAAACTTTATACATGTAGTTAAAACATTTCTTAAAACCTCTCCAACCAATTTATAAAAATACAAAACTTACAAAAAATACAGAAAATACAAAAAATACGCCTTTTGACAAACCAAAATGTGAATCATATATACATTTTAACCTCTAGAAATGCTAATAGTCTCATTGATACCTGGGTACTGTGAGGCATTCAAGTTTATTTACCACCTCAGTTCCATAATATCTAAATGCACGTCCAGAAGTTTACCCTGGATGTCCTTTATTAACTGCTGAATCACTAGAATTTAAACTTGTGCCCTCCATTTTCCTGTATGTGCCTATATAAAACACTGGTCATTCTATTATTCTTAATGTCACCCAAATGTTCACCTACTTTGGTCTTCAGTTTTCTACAAGTTTTTCCTACATAAAATGCAGGACAATCCTGACACTTTGCCAGATATACCACATTATTACTTTTACAATTAAAGTGACCTTTAATGTAAATCACTCTATCATTCAGATAGAAAGATTCTCCTGTCTCGATTATATGTGGACAATTTGTACATAAGTTACATTTGAAGTTCCCTATTTTCCTGTTATAAATTTCATGTTCTTTTCTCCCTTCTAATATATTTTTAAGGGACCTATCTTTTCTATAAACCAGTGTAGGTTCCCTCCCCACTGCTTGTGCAATGTTAGCATCATACTGTAAAATTTCCCAATTATTTTTAATAATATTAGAAATGGAGTCCACGTCTCTGTTATAAGTAATAACCAAACATGAACTAGTAGTCACTTTGTTCCTCAATGTTAAAAAAGGTTCACTACTTGTTCTTCCCAAAATGGGTTTATACACATCACAATCACATTTGTTTTTGACTTCTGTACTAATATCACATAATAAATCTTTTGGATACCCCTTCTGTCTAATCTTTTGCAAAATAAATTCCACTTCATTCAAGAAATCTTCATACTGACTGACCATTCTGGCCACCCGCACCAGTTGACCCTTGACAACAGATCTCTTTTGGCGATGTGGGTGCCAGCTGTTGTAATCCAGGTAAGAATTTGAAAATGTTGGTTTTCGATATATCTTCGTTATGAATTTTTTATTGTCTATATCCATTTCCAAATCTACATCCAAATAAGTGATTTTTACCCTATCAAACTTATAGGTAAATTTAAAAAATATATACTGACTGGTTAATGAATGCCAAAAACTCCTTTAATCTAGCCTCAGATCCCTTCCATATTAGGAAGAGATCATCCAAGAACCTGGTGTAGTGCACTATGGCTGGTGCAAAAGAACTTTTCATTAGAAATTCCTGTTCCCAGAAGGTCATTACTAAGTTGGCAAAAATGTGGGCACAAGCCCCCCCCCCCCCATTGCCACTCCTTTAACTTGTTATAGTACTTTCCTTCAAAATGAATGTAGTTACTCTTTAGTACTACTTCCATCATGGTAACAAACTTATTCACTTCATCCTGGCCAAAAATGCTCATTTTGTAAAGCTGCTGCTCTAACCAGGCCAACCCCTCATCATGAGGTATTACTGAGAAAAGGTTACATACGTCAGTGGTAACCATTATTAAATCAGATGCCACCTCTATGCAATTTAACTTCTCCAAAACTTGCCAGGAGTCTTTACTTATATAATCAAAAGCTTTTAGAAATTTTTCCAAATTTCTAAGTATTTGCTGATAAAACAGGTTTTTGATCTTTTACCATCTACAATAAGCGTAAACTTTGGATTAGTAAGGCCCTTGTGAATTTTTGGAATTCAAAAAACATTAGACACCATGGGAAATTCATTTTTCATATAAAAGTATTCTCTTTCATATATTTGTCCCTGTAATAACATGTCTTCTAGTAAAAAATCAATTTTACGACATGTCACATTAATTTCATTAAGGGAGCTTTCTTCGTAAGTCCCATCCAAAAGTAATGCATTAATCTCCATTTAAATAATCACCCTTGTCCATGACTATGACACATTACCTTTATCTGGTTTCATAAATCGGACTGTACTATGGCTAGTTAAAAAAGCCAAAGTCTGTTGTTCTTCTTGTGTTAAATTGTCAATTTCTCTATTCTCTCTAAAGTTACCTTTCCTATAGATTTGCCTGATTTGCTTTTCACACATTTTCTCAGATAAACCAGTAAGATTATTTAAAGGGGGATTAAAGGTACTTGGCCTTTTTAAATATTGGTTAGGATAATTTAAAGTGTCCCTACTACCTTTGAACCAAGCCTTCAAGTTCAATTTCCTTGTGAAACATTTTAAATGCACTAAGGTGTTAATGACACTGCCTCTTCTACAGGGAACAAAAGTGAAGCCTTTTGCTAACAGGTTAGCATGGTGAACATCCAAATGTAACTGTGAATAATTATATATCTTGAAATCATATTCATTGTATATTACAAGTGGCTCCAACCCATTTTTATCATGTAATTGTTCATTCAAACATTGCGCTAAAACATCCAGGTCAGACAGTTCATTCAAATTGTGAACCTCACCTTGCTGATAAAATAAGGTATCTACCTGTGTGACAGTATTGTTGTCATTACCATCACCATTGAATCGAATATGGTTACTACAAACGTCAAATAAATCACCATTCACAAAATCAACTAAATTCATCACATCACCCTGCCCTTGGGCTGGTACATTCATCCCCAAACTTTTGTTGTTACAACTATCAACATAAATATCATTTTTGTTGTTGTTATTATAATTACATTCAATTTCATCACCATGCCTCCCTGACTTATACTCATTAATACTGTACACAGATAAATTCAGTTCTGAGTTTAAATCCAACTGGATGACTGAATTTTCCCTGTTTGCGGGTTGCTCATTCAATACATTCACCACATTAAAGCCAGTGTTATTATTAAACTTTACATCACCCGGGGGAATTACAAAATTGCCCCCCGACCCATATAAATGTTAACATTAGTCCTTTCCATTGGTAATTCCAATAAAATGTTATTTGTTGAATCTAAATTGGGGTTCAAAGGACCATAAGCTGGACTAGAATTTAATTCATGATTACTTACATGATTTATGAAAAGTGCATCATCAACTGCAAGCAAGTCCTTTGGTCTTGACCCTATGCATTGCGAGTCCTCGGTCCCTTCAGTCTCGCTCCCTGCATCGAAAAATCCTGATGGAAATTCCCAGAAAAAGAGGAAGAAGGTTGAACTTGTGCCTTTCCTCAGAGCCTCTCCGAGTGCCTAACTGCATCCTCCATTTTGGCTCTGGACTGCAAACGCTGACGATGCTCCTCCCTATGTAAATTCACGTTCTGTGTCACTTCCGAGCCATTATTAGTGCCCTCATTGGTTCGCTGCATTCTGTTCCCTTGGTGACCAGGGGAACATGGATAAACTGTTCCCTTAATGTATTTGTTAATGTCCCTTCTGATTTTATTAGTTTTTCGAGCAAAAATAACATTGCATGAGTTATTTACTTGAAGAAAAACATTATTATACATTGGTTTACCTCAAGTGAATGCTACATCTGCCTGAATGGATTTATCAAACTTGTCAAGGTCCTTGGTCTTCTCTTCTATTTTCTGCTGGTTGTGTTTAACCATAATTTTCATTAATTCAATACCTGATCGGTCAAATAAACTGTGTAATTCTTTCAAAAGTTCACAATTGTCATTAGCACCATTAGGGTATCTCCACAACCTCAGACCATGAGGCACCTGCTGTAACTCCATGTTCCTATTTAAGTAAGCATTCTCCATTTGAAGCTTCTTAAATGAAAGTAAGTCTCTTTCAAAACTTTTTAATTTATCATGCACAGTCACATCCTGCTGTGAGGATGAAGAATCCACTATAATCCCTACACTAAAATTAAATTTATTTTCTTTCCAAACTGTCTCACTATTCATTGAATGATGATCCCTGGACTCTGGTCCCTGCCCAAAATCCAGGTTGTCCTGTTCAATCTGGCCAGAAGATCCAGGATTGACATCTTGTATTGAAGACGGTGAGAGCTAGGTGAGAGTGTAGCCTAGACCACCAAATATGTTTGTAGAAACTAATTGTTTGTCCATTAAAGTTTTAATTTGCATAGTAGGGACTGCCAACTGCTGGCTAATTTGCTGTAAAATGTCTAAGATACTTCCATTCGAGGTAGACTCTTCCATCTAGCTGGTACGCAAACCACAAACCACAAATCCAGTACAAAAACAAATAATCCAAAGCATCAGCAGGAATAAAAGGACACCATGAAGAATCAAAAGTATAGTCCAAGTAGTTAAGCGCTTTGTTCCCTGTTGCAAGGGACTTCTTCAAAACAACGAACCCATGCATCAATGAGACTATTAACATTTCTAGTATTTTAAAATTGAGTAACATTTTAGGTTAAAATGTATATATGATTCACATTTTGGTTGGTCAAAAGGTTTATTTTCTGTAATCCTATCTGTGAGCCAGTTGGCAATCTAATGGGTGACATAGGGGCTTATTCCCAGTTTATTTAAATTTTCTACTGTGCCTGAGTGGGGAATTGTGTCAAAAGCTTTGGCCAGGTTGAGGTATGTGGTGTGTACCATTTTGCTTTCATTCCTTGCTTTGAGGATACCTTCAAAAAAATTCCACCAGGTTGAGTAAGCATGCCGTGAGATGGGTTCAGTGTTTTGAAGTTCCCTAAGTCCTGGTTGATTAGTTCCATGGTAAGTCTTTCCATGGCTTTTTATGTGTGGCTGGTCATTCTTATGGGTCTGTAATTGCCTGGCTCTGTGGAAGATCCTCCATTATGCAGGGGGAATGATTGTAGCTATTCTTATTTTATTTATTTTATTTTTACATTTGTTAACCGGGTTAGTCCAACTGGGCCCAGTGAGCCCTTTTCAGTGGAGACCCGTGAAGAAAAGCTCCAGGAAATAAATAAAAAATAAGAAAAACCTAACAATTCAAGTTGTAAGATATTTAGTACAAAAACAGAGAAAAATATACAATACGAATATATACAAGGGAAAGGTACAGTATTTTGAGAATGCAATAACAATATGTTTGAGAAATTTGGTTAGCATTAAGTTATTTACAAGGAATGTAGCAATGCCTAAAATAAAAAAAAAATTAGAGTAACATCATGGCATACTACAACAAAGATGCATTTAATAGCATAGGTACTAACCGCAGAGAGAATAATATATGTAGACAGTTAAGTAGATACCAGGCAGATATGTTAATTGAGAGAAGAAGAAAAAAACATTAGGTAATTTCTTGACAAGTACAGATCCATGCATGTTGGAAATTAATTTTTAGTTGCTTTTTGAAGTCACCACTTTTGGCAGTGGAGTGAAGGGACAATGGAAGTTTGTTCCGTGACTATGCAATTGAATGACTGTAAAGTACTTTTCCAATATTTTTGTTTGGCTTGGTCACCTGCAGAAGGTTTTGTTGGGTACTTCTGAGGTCACAATTGGGTGTGTAGGGTGTAATTATGGATATAATGGCAGGGCAGGAGTTGGGGCTATTAAGAATGCTGTGTGCAATTTGTAGTAGTGATATTTGAAGCATATGGGGGAGCTCAAGCCATCTTAACCTTTTCAGGGATATACAATGATGGGATTTGTAGCTATTACTGGCTGTGAATCTTGTTATCTTGTTATAGGGGGTTTCTAGTTTGGTTAAGAGATTATTTTGGAGGTTAGTAAGTATGGGAGCAGCATACAGCAGGGATGGCAGAATAAATGTTTGAGCCAGTATAGGTCTAGATTTGTTAGGTGTATATTTGTTGTTGCAGTATAGAAGGCCTAGTTTTTGACTGAAATTTTCGATACAGTTTAAGATATGTAGGGCGAATTTTAATTGGTCATGTATAGTAACTTCAAGCAATTTGGTATTTGAGTTTGTGGTGGAAATTGTATTATCTAAGGATGAGATGGTGAAGTCTTTAGCTGGATTGAGGTTTTTTGGAAGGAAAAGGAGAACCTTGGTCTTTTTGGGGTTGAAAAGCAGGTTGTTTTCAGTTAGCCATTGTTCTACTAGGTGCAGTGATTGTCGAGTGACAGTGTGGAGATTTTGTTGGAAGCCCGGTCTTAACAAGAAGGAAAGGGGGGAAGGATGTTTACCATCTGATGGACTGATATATGTTTGAGAGGTAGCTGCTAAACCAGGAGATAGTGGAGATAGAGAGTTGTGGGCTGGAAAGTTTGTTTAGGAGGATGGCATGGGAAACAGTATCAAATGCTTTGGATAGGTCAAGGAATACAGTTGATACAAGTTTATTATTATCTGTGGCTTGGGCAATGTTGTGTGTGAAGGATAGGAGGGCAGTACTATACTATACTAATAGTATAGTTTTTAATTTATCTGATTATATGCTTTCTTATGCCCAATTCAGAGTTTAAGATTTATGTAAGAAAATTAAATTTGAAAATAGCTTTCCATGCCTCCAGTGACACAAATGCATCTTTATATCAAAGGAGTAGTACTTATATACCTTTAAATAATAATTTTGTGTCAGTGTTTGAAAAACTTGTGGAGAAAGAAATATATGAGCTCTATTGTTGTAAACAGAAGGGTTGATTTTCTAACTTTTCTAATGATGAATATGAAGCTATTTTCTCTTTGGTATAGAATAAAAATATTGTCACCAAACCTACAGATAAAGGTGGAGGCGTAGTTATATTGGACACCTCTTATTATTTGAATGCAATGTTTGAAATGTTAAATACACAGGATTATTTAAATATTACACGACAGAGAGTTCATGAAACTATTTATAAGGTTAATCTAAGTGTACAGAATTTATTTCATAGTGGTATCCTATCTGAGAGAAATTTTAATTATTTACATAGTGATGTAATAATGGTTCCTTTTATTTATGGAATTCCAAAAATTCATAAATTGCTTGGTAGCCTACCCCTATTTCCCATAGTCTCAGCTAGAGGATGAGTTACTGAGCCCATTTCTAAATTTTTGGAAAGTCAATTGAAGTTCTGCAAACATCAAATACTATCATTAAAGATACAAATGATTTTCTAGAGCAGTTGTTTGTATGGAATGAATCTGAGTATGTTATTGATAGTTATTTTGTTACCCTTGATGTCAATTCACTATTTACGTCAATTCCCAATAGTGAGGGTGTGAGAAATGGTAGTTCTGCCAGCACAGCTAGCTGGAATTTTGTAAATAATTATATGTCATTTGTGAATATCAAACTAATTTATATGAGATGCTTGTGTTACAAATATATTAGAACTTTATGTCATGTGTATATCAAACTGTTCTGTACAGATGTTTGTGTTGAAAAGGTATTTGTAAAGTGCTTGTGCTTAAAATGTATCCATGGTGTGGCCTACTAGAAGAGAAGAGAAATGTATATACACTATTGTAACTGTTTAAATGAATATGTTAGAGGAAACTGGAGGGTTAACCTTAGTCCAGCAAACTTTAGAAAAATAGCTGAAATTAAATAACTTTATAGGCTAGGCCATAAAGAGGCTGTGTCTCATGTTTCAATGCAGCTAGGGACACAAAGTCTGTACTATGAAGCTTTCTATATTGTCTTTGGGGTGAACTAATTGCTACTTTGGAAGCATGAGGGAATGCAATTGTCTTATGACTTCCAGCACCTGCCAAAGATCTGAGCAAAAGCCCTTGTCTATGTATTTTTACAGGTAGATATTAAATACTGCCAGCTGCCAGGAAGGGGGTTTTTTCCTGGGAACTAGAAGTCAGATGACCAGAGATGATGTCACTCTGCAAGCTATCCCAGCAATAATATTTCAGATATTATTTTAAGAAGTCTCTTAGTGAGACAGAGCATTCTGCATTCTGTCTTGGAACTGACAACAACAACAAGAGCCACTCACCACATCTGCCTTGCTCTAAGTAAGTTACTAGGGTATAGTAACTCTGTCAGATATAGTCAGGAATATAGTAAAGCTTAGTTTAGATTTTGTTTTTCTTTATTTATGTGAGCATGTACTACAACATTACTTTTAAATATTTCCTGAAGTTTTGAACTCTGATTTCACTGTGAATATATATTTAGCATTGTTCTTTTATTTACTATTAAATATATTTAAACCTTTCATTGTGGCTGATCTGTGTAGAGATATTTAAGTTTTGAGAGTACTTGCATATTTATTTGGTGACACTGTGTGGACCACTCCTAATAGCCTTTTTCTTGGTCAAACTACCATTTGTATTAGTAATAATATTAAACAGTAAAACTGGGCACCCTTTGCTAAGGGGCCTAAAGTAGGTGATAAGGAGTGATTGGTGGCAGTGGTGACTACCTTATAGTCTGGGCAGAGGGGGGGCCATAGCTAGTAAACCTGTGCCAGTCTTTCCCAGGTGTGTGTGTGTGTGTGTGTGTGTGTGTATGTGTGTGTGTGTGTGTGTGTGTGTGTGTGTGTGTGTGTGTGTGTGTGTGTGTGTGTGTGTGTGTGTGTGTGAATTAAACCTCAAAGAGTGTGGTGCCAGATACTTGGGCAGGGACAAGAAGCACTTGTTGAACAGACAGGGTGCTGGAGGTCTTGGCTTGGTCACTCAGCTGAGATCTCCTCTGTAGCTGTGCCAGTGGGGAGACTTACTGAGGATCTACAGAAAGAAGGAGAAACCAACCCCAGAATGATTGTGGTCTTTGTGTGCTCTTAAGAGAAATTGCACTTGATGCAGAGAGCTGCATCTGGGAATACTGACTGTGTATCTGTTATCCTCCCAGTGAACATCCCCCACTGCTGTCAGTGGTGAGGACTGAGGCTCCTTCATTATTGGTTAGAGGTGGTGGGTCATCACAGAGGGTACTGAAATGGTCAAGAAATATGTTTTATACGAGGCTAGTTTGGCAAAATGTAACATAGACTTGATTAGTATGTTATTAGATGCTTTGTCTAATAATGTTTTTATTTTTCAAGATTAATATTTTAAACAGGTCAGTGGTGTGGCCATGGGTACACACGTGGCCAACACATACTCTACTACTATTATGAATTATTGGGAGAATAAATATATTCTTTCTAAATGTGTTCAATAGGTATTTTAAGAACGTTTTATAAACATTTTGTAGATGACTTGTTTTCATCTGGGATAGTTCATTAATTGATCTGCATGATTTTATTGACTATTTGCATACAACTGCAAGTTTTTTAAGTTTTAAGAAACATAAATTATGGACAGATTGATTTTTTGGATATTACTCTTATAAAAGATGTCAAGGGGTGAATTCAAACTATGCTATATACTAAAGAAGTGAAAAGGTGTACATATTTATCAAGAGAGAGTATGCATCCTCGGCTTATTTTTAATAATATAGTTAAAAGTCAAATGGCTAGGTTGTCACAATTAAATACTGAGGTTAATATGCTTCTGAACCAAGCTGATATCATGGTTCATGATTTCTATGGAAGGGGTTATCATAAAAATGCACTTTGTAAGGTGAAGCAAGTGGTTTTGAACAATAGGAAAACCAGGTTCAAACCTATTTTTTGTAAGGTTGCATGTTCAGAGGGAACCAGCCCTGCTGCACCTTCAGTTGTGATTAATGACAATAATATTTGCTATGGTATGTTTACATTTGATTGCAACACGAGTAATGTTAAGCATATAATTAAGAAACATCGGTCTGTTTTGACACATGTCCCAGAACTCAAAGGTTTGTATGAGAAAGACCACAGTTTTGGTTTTAAGGAATCATGTAACTTAAAGAATAGATTGTGTTAAAATGGACAGGTGAAAATCAAAAGAATATGTATGGGCACTTATTCTTGCAGTAGATATACTTTTTGTAAATTTATATATACTGATAAAACTATTACCCTTCCTCTTTATAATAAAAGTTTTACTTTAAGGGCCTATGGCACTTGTGAGAGTAGGAACTTAATTTATTTGGCCAAATGTTGCAAGTGTTCTGCATATTATATAGGCAAAACTAACCAACGACTGAAGGATAGAATATGCAGCCACTTATCAGAAATTAGAAAGGGTGTGGAGAGCAATGCTCTCATTAAACATATTCAAAGTACTGATGGAACACATGTTTTTAAATTTAAGATTCTCAGTGTAATATTTCCACAGCTTTGTAGTGGTGATGTAAAAAATCATATTGAGAATGAAGAAAATAAGTGGATCTTACAATTTAGCGCAAATCATCCACCAGGCTAAAATGAATTTTTTAGTATTAAACTGTATCTTAAAGATTTGCATAATAGAGTGAAATAATATTCTTTCTTTAATTTTTTAATTGGTTGTTAATTGATTTTGTGTCACATGGTTTTAAATATATATTTAAGGAGTGTTTTTAACAGTTGCTTTGTGTATTCCCCGGGGAAGCATTGTGAATGTGAAAGTCTTCCTTGCATTAAATTCAATCTGCACAACTTGTGGCTCGGGACTGCTTGTATATTCTTGTCAATATGTACAATGCTCTCTATTTCAATTTTCAGAATCACATTGCAATCTCACGCCCCAGTCCACAAACCTCTATTATGATAAACTTTTGACATGTCCTGTATATCTTTACACAGCTTTAATAAATGTCCTTTTAAAGTCTCATTCCCGACTTCAGTTTTAAACTGTATATTAATATTTTTCTTTGTCTATCTATAAAAAGTTTTAAATACATATAAATTCCACTGCATACAGTTTTTCTTTTTTTATACTCCTCTAGCAACTTTTCCATTATTTGACTATTCTGAAAAATAATATCATAAAATGTCTCTTTATTTTTATATATAAAAGCTCTTACCACTCTTGCTTAACTCCTAATGGTGTAATTATTTCGGCCCATACCTTATATCTGTCCACTTCGATGTCTTCCTTCTTTTCAGTTCATACAGTAAACAATTTCTTTTTCTTTACGTTTATTACTCTGTCTTCTTTCTTTTTCTCAGTCCCAGCCATAGCCATCTTTGCATACGATCTTGCTTGCTACCTCTTCTTTTTGTTGAATATCTCTCTAAATTGTATCCAATACCTCACCCCAGGATATATCTTTGCCACTCTCTGGTTCACTCAGCTCTGACGTATCCATGAGTAATTCATCCTGTAAACCTCCTGACTGGATGGTTGTTACAGCACAATCCTGTGTTGATACATCTTCTTATATTTTCATAGTTTCATAGTTTGGTACTAGGCTATCTGCCCTGGGGCATTTATAAGCCTAGCCATAGTGATGTGGCTTTTGCCACCCCATGTAGTGGTACAAAAGTGTACAGAATAGATTTAGAATACTGTGCCTCTGTCTAGTAGTGACACAGTGAAGACCCCCTTACATAATATAATTAGTTTACTGTGCCTCTGTCTAGTAGTGACACAGATATGACCCCTGTGGTAAACCTACGATCTCCCATTCACTCGTCAAGATTTCTCTTAAAGAGAGTCAGTGAGGGGCTCTGCCTAACATGAACTGGGATTCTGTTCCAGAGTATGCGAAGCCTCTGGGTTATGAATCTGTCCCTTCAGCATGTCCTATTCATATTTGTGCTGAGGTTCAAATCTTTAGCTCTCGAGGTTCTGATGGATTTGGATTTTTTTGAGGTGGAGCATGTCCATCAATTCCTGATTGGACATGGCCTTGTACGTCAGGCACAGATCACCTCTGAGTAGGCGGTATGCTACTGAATAGAGTTGGAGTTTCTTTAGTCTGGCAGCATATGACATATGTTGGAGACCTTTGATCCTCTTGGTGAGGTACTTTTGGGGTCTCTCTAGCTGTTGCAAGTGCCGGGTGAGGTACATACCAGCATTGTACTCAATGATGGGCCTGATAAGGGAGGAGTACAGGGGCACAATGACCTCCTTTGATCTGGATGTGAATCCCTTCATGATAAGGTGGGCAAGGTAGAAAGTCTTTCTAACCACTTTGGCAACGTGGGTGTCAAATGAGAGGTCACTATCGACTTGGGTCCCCAGGTCTCTGATTACTTTTTCCGTACTCAGTGGGTTACCGTCTATGTGATAATTTGTGGGCACTTTGTTTTTCCCAAAGGGGATGACTATACATTTTTTGGCATTTAGTTTAAGGCCATGACTTCGGCACCAGTTGTCCGTTTCAGTGAGGCCTTTCTGTAGGATGTATGTGTCAGCTGGTGTATCAACTATGGCGCCTAGTTTGCAGTCATCTGCGAACTTTGTCAGCCACAACCCTCCCATGTTTGCTTCCACATCTGAGAAATAAATGCCGAACAAGAGGGGTCCCAGGACAGAGCCCTGTGGAACACCACTTGTCACTGGCTTTGAGTCTGACATGGCTCCAGCGATTTTGACTTTATGGGTTCTATCCTTTAGCCAGTTTGCCACCCATCTTGTGACATATGGATTTACATTTAAGCTGTTGAGCTTGTTTATGATGCCAGAGTGGGGTATTGTGTCGAAAGCTTTAGCCAAGTCCAGGTAGGCTGTATGGACTGCTTTGCCCTCGTCAATGGCTCTAGTGACTGTTTCGAAAAAGTCAACCAGGTTTAAAAAGCAAGATCTGCCTTTTACAAAGCCGAACTGGGTGGGATCAAGTGCCTGTAAGTCCCCAATGTCTCTGTTTATTAGTTCCATAATGATTCTTTCCATAGCTTTGCAGACCAGGCTGGTTAAGCTTATGGAGTGGTAGTTACCAGGGTCAGTAGAGGTGCCTCCTTTGTGGAGTGGGACTACTGTTGCTGTACGCCAGTTTTCAGGTACATATCCTGTAGTAAGGCTAAGGTTAAATAGCATTTTTATGTGCGGATTTAGCTCCTCTTGGAGTTCACGTAGCATGCAACCCGGGATACCGTCAGGTCCCATTGATGCTGTGTTTTTAGCTTTGTTGAGGGCGGTTCTCACCTGGACATCTGAGATGACAGAAAGAGGTTTTGCTGAAAAACCTCTTCAGAATCACATAAAGACATGACCTCCTTTCTTTGTACATCTATCTCTTGCCCTAGAAAAGTCTCAGCTGCCTTTTCAGATTCATAAATACCACCATCTCACTCTATGCAAGCATCACCATCCTTTTCTACATCCTTGCACACATCCACCACAACAGCCTCTTCATTTGTGTCAATAACCATGTTGAAGACTCCATTCTCACTCAATTTACAACTCGCAACTACTTCCATCTTTTTTCTTTAATTTACTGTCTTCCTGTTCTCCGAGCTGCCTCTGCACCTGGACCAGAAGCAGGAAATTTCACCCTGAGCAGCGTCACTGTACAGTACAAGATAAGGGAAAGTTCCTTGAAGCTTTGGACAAATTTCAGTACCAGCATAAATACTGAAAAAGAACTGGCTTGGCAGCTTAGGCGGAACACACATGTACCCCCAGGACTTAATGATAGTCTTTCTATTAAATGTATCCTAAAATTAAAATCTCTCAGTAGATGAACTTCATGGTTAGGAAAGTATAACCACTTATGTAAGTGTACACATGGATATAAGTGTATTTATTTTATAGTTATTCTTATTTCTATTTCTATTTTTGGTTAACATTTATTACTTTTGCGGCTTTCTGCATTTTAGGCTTTACATGAATTCATTATGGTTTTCTCTATGACCGCTTGAGGCTTGTGTCATTTTAAATGTGGGCAGGGTTTGTATCTTGGATTTGTGAGTTATCTGATGATGTAATTAATTAATGATATTTAAGGACTTGATGTTATTTGTGTTTTGTCTGATGAAGTTTGCTAATTTTAGTAAACGAAAGCACTTACTTTACACAGCTGGCTTGGAGTGTTTCTTGTTCCTTTTGGTTTTTACCAGTATAAATACCACTAGAGGGACTAGAACGTCAACAAAGGATAAATAAAAATAAAATTAAATAAAATAAAAAAAAATATTTGTAGTATTAGCACACAAGTGTCGTTCTAATGGAAGCATATATGGGTACCTCTAATAATAATACTTCTGTATATTCACAGTAGTACCATAACTGTGTACTCGTAGCAGCAGCATACTTATGCACTACTGGCAGTAGAATATCTGTGTACTACTAGTACCACAATACCATTTCACTCCTAGTGGTAGGATATTCATGTGCTCTAGTACTTGTGTAGTCCTCTTGGTAGCATATCTATATACTCTTAGTAGCAGAATACTCACACATGTTCAGTAGTAACATACCCATGTATTCCTAGCTTTAGCATGCCAGTATACTCCTAGTAGTAGCTTATCTGTGTACTCCTAGCAGTATTGTATCTTCACACTCCAATTTGTAGTTTATCTCTATCCTCCTAGTATTACCATATTCATGGTGTTCTGTACTAGGATGATGGGTCAGCACTCAATAGTATGGTTCAGTTATTGCTGTTAGAGGTAGAGTGCAACCATTAATGTTCACCAACCTCTCTATTCATGGGTCTACTTCTAATGATCATCTCTCTCATAACCAACTTTCAAATAACCAAGACGAGAACAATGAAACTTCAGGAACCCTAACGGTGACTTTTTACCAGGGTAAGTAAACACTTATCTGACATGCCCTATTCTCCACTATAGTGCGATCCTGGAGTTAGTATATTTAGATGGGGGAGGGTGCAGCCCCCCACATTGGGGGGTGTTGGGGTGTAGCCCCCCCACCTAGTTGGGTTTTACTTACCTCTGTGTTAGTTTTGTTAAAAGTTGGCCATGTAGTTACTTACACTGGTGAAATTCGGTGTTCAGGTTTCTGAAACTTTGTTGTTTTCATCTCGTTTTTTTTGAAAGTCGGTTATGTGAGAGTCGATCATTAGAAGTAGACCTCCTCTATTCATATATGTTCTATATATGTGTAGGTAACTGAGAAGGAAGGCACTCTAGAGAACTGAATAGTTATCCCCTCACTGACTTTGAATTTTGTAGGTACATTTTTATTACCTTTTCAAGACTAGATCTTATTTGTTCTGATGAGATTAACTGGGTATCTTGAAAAGATAAGCAGAAAGTCAAAGAAATGCATTCTACTACCTTTCTAAGACATCTACTTAAGAAGAGCCATCTTTGCTGTAGACACCTGATGATCTTCCCCCTCCATTTTCCACCACAATATGAACCCTGGCAAGGTAAAAACTCTCACAGAATGTAAGCGAAACTAGACACCCCACTCTGATGAGCTTGCATGAAAGGATAGGCACCACCAACAAAAATGTATACTCTAACATTAGCATATAGTGCATTTACCCTTGTGGCCTAGGTCATGGCTGAAAAGTCCCCATGATGTTTCTTACCTGGTTAACAAATGAATAAATTAAAATTAAATACAATTAAAGACTCGCCCTACAGTACTGAAGCATCCACTTCTGCGGAACTGGGGGTGGGGGTCTATATTAGATGATCAAACTTTCAAAAGTTCGACTGTCATATGGTCGACACCATATGATGGAATTTTTGAAAGTTCACACATTTTAACGGAGATCTCCATACAGCGTGGAATGGGAAGATTTCCCTTATCTGCACTGTAGTGCAATCTCGGAGATGGTATATTTAAAGAAGGTCTGTATTAGAACACTGAACTTTCAGAATTTCTAGTGTTCTAATATCGAACCCTATTAATCGAAAATTTAAAACATCGAACATACAGACCAGCGAATTTTTTCCTAGGGAAAAAATTTGCTGTTCCAAAACACATACACACAACACAAGGAAAAACCACGGAAACGTATACAAAATAAAAAGCAGCGAAACCAGAAGCAGAACACAGAACCAACTCCACAGAAATAGCGTAACCAACAAGTTTTAATATCCGCTTTCGTCCTTGGACTTCCTCAGAAAGGAAGTCCAAGGACGAAAGCGGATATTAAAACTTGTTGGTTACGCTATTTCTGTGGAGTTGGTTCTGTGTTCTGCTTCTGGTTTCGCTGCTTTTTATTTTACATACACACAACACAAGCACACCAAACAAACAGCAATCCACACACATACACCTAAACTCTTACACCTAACCCTACACTAATCTATACATACACCACTAACTATCCACTTACCTTAACCCAAACCCTAATCCTAAGGTCCGTCACTATCGCACAGTCATCTCACCCGTGCCCTGACCCTAACTCACCTACCCCGCCCTAACCCTCATGTCCACACAATCGCACACTTACCTGACCCGCGCCTTAACCCTAACCCTAACCCTAACTCACCTACCCCACCCTAACCCTCATGTCCACACAATCGCACACTTACCTAAACCCGACCAGTAACTTTCCACCACAGCGCTGAAAATACCAAAGCAACAGAAACGGACAACTGAATTCTTTTCCTAGGAAAAAATTCAGTTTTCTGTTTCTTTGATATTTTCAGCATTCGCTGAAAGTGGGTCGATATTAGAACACTCAAAATTATGAAAGTTCAGTGTTCTAATACAGACCCATTAAAGAGCGGGGGGTGTGGGTGCCCCCCTGCTTAAAACGTTCAGGTAGGTTATTTGTGTAGTTTATTTTTTTTATTAGATTTTCGAACTTTTCAAAGTTCGAACATATGGTGTCGACCATATGACAGTCGATATTTTGAAAGTTGAATTATCTAATATAGACCCAACCAAGGCAATGCTTGTATCAGTATTTTTTATTAATCTGGGAACACAACTTCATAAAATTGTACATATTCACAGAAAAGTATAATACACTGGTAGGTAGGACTCTGTAGCCCCACTAATCTACCTGTTTGCAGGCCTATTACTGTCCTTAATAGTTACTACTGAATCTCTACCTTTCCCATGCTACTGTTACTTTAATTAATTTTTCCAGTAGGATCTATAATGATCTATAATGCCATTGCATCTGTAATGTTTGCTGGAAATCTGTTCCAATACCCACCATCCTTTCTGTAAAGAAATGCTGTCTCAAAGTATTCCTTTAACTTTCCTTTTGGCAGAATAACTTGTTTCATTTCTCTACCCTTTCTATGTTACTGTTACTTCAATTGCTTTTCCAGTAGGATCTGTAATGTTGGCATTGCATCTGTAATGTCTGCTAGAAATCTGTTCCAATACACACCACCCTTTCTATAAAGAAATGCTGTCTGAAAGTATCCCTTTAACTTTCCTTTTGGAATAACAGCCTGTTTCATTATTTCTGTTTTTCTGAAAGACACTCTCTTCTTTTTCTCAGTTCATGGTATTGTAATATTTGAACATTTTCTATCATACTCGCTTTCCTGCTGTTCTTATCTGTAGAGTGTGCATGGTGTGGATACAGAATGAGAACAGATACCTTCAGATAACTCAAATGCCTAAGCAAGTTAAAGAATACGGAACTTTGTTTAAAAGAAAAAGAATGTTTTACATAATAGTTCTAGATGTGTTACTAAATCATGTGGAAGAAGGTCAATTACAACAAAAAATATTTTTAATAAAATATGTTACCTTCTCTGCATATCATGTAGCAAGTGAAGGAGAATACAGACAATATTGCCATTAGATGAAAAAAACTGAATTACATGAAGAACAACCATGTGATCCTCAAGGATTTTTTTGCTAAAAATCATACAGCATGCTGGCCTTTAAAACAACATACAAGAATAATTTGTCGGGTATTTCACAGAAATTAGTGCATGAATAAATTAGGCTGACTGACCCTTACTATGCTGTAGGGTCATTGCAAGGATTTTTTTTTAAAAGAGTAATATCTTTGCATTGTCCAAAGCTGCATAACTGTATTGTATGAGGGTTGTTTCTGGCATACTTACAAGTGGAGTACCTGTGCTGTATACCCCAGAATGAAACAGACCCACTCTGTATTACTGTCAAGTATACATGTCCCCCAACTTCACTATTGTGAAAATGCAGAAAACAGCTTCTTTATTGGGTATCACTATGTCCAGAACATCCTGCTGTTTGCTTTATCATTAACTAATTTTGTACACTCTAAATATTAAGGATCTCAAATAATATAACTAATGACAGAAGTGTCTTACCTAGCATGGCTGCTCAGTTTCTTTATGGATAATTCCAGAAAGCTTACCAAGTGTGAGTCAGAGATTTAGAGCTCTGGATCTAGTATTTTATTTTATCAAAGAAGATTCTGGAATACCTAGATTCAAAGGCCTACAGCAAATTGTTGAAGTGGATGTCTCACTTTGTAGGATGAAACAATGCTCTGAAAAGGATTTCTTTGAAATAAAAGCTTCACTGCAGTCATGTTACCAAGAAGTACAGTCAGAAAATAATTAGAATCTTCACAAGTTAAACACACATAATTTATAAGTATCAGTCAAGTAAGCAATTATATTTGAGTGGGTCCTATTAATCAATGGAGGAATGACCTACCACATTAAGACACAAAAGTATTAAAGCAAGTGACAAAAGAAATATGGGTGAAAGTTATGTAATGCTACTTACAGAAACTGCTGGAGAGGAGGTTCACTATATTAATATCAGAGAAAAATACTCTCCTCTTTTTCCATTATATGCAACCAAGTGAATGTATCAGCTTTGCAGCACAAATCTCTCTCTCTCTTTCTTAAATGCAAAAGATTTGTGTCAGTGTGTGTGTGTGTGTGTGTGTGTGTGTGTGTGTGTGTGCGCGCGCGCGCGCGTGCGCGCCAGGGACAGCCAGTGCTATTGGACTGCCAGGACTGCAGCCTCCCCCAGCTGTAAAAGAAAGAAGAAGAAAGAAAATATAAAAAACGAAAATAAAAAAAAAATACGGACAATAATCGCGGACCTTGCGCATGCGTACTCGCGGCATTTCCGACATCCAGACTGCTGCTGAACAAGTCCAGAGCATGTGCAGAGCTCCTGACTGATTCATCAGTAGTCCAGATAAGAAACACAGCAGTCAAGAGCATCCCAGAAGTCTATGCAGTTAGTTACAACTGCATAGACTGGAAAGGGATTGGACTGCAATGTCTGCAGGCTCGCCTGCTCTCACAGGACTTCACCATGAGATTGAGGACGTACTTGGAGCTATACAGCAATGGATGAGATTGGGGACGTACTTAGCAATGGAGGACTTCACTTGGAAAGCCCTGGACCTTACAGCAACGGAGGACTTCACTGAGTTGCCAGAAAAACCCAAATTTAATAAAGAACAGACCATAAATATGAAGCAAAAAGCCAGATATTCTATGAAAATCTGGAGATTCTGGACAGTTGAGAGGAATGACTTGCCATCTCAGGCAGTTTGGTTTTCTTTCAGAATATCAGTTTGGTACTTTTAATGTTTAGCCTTCAGTGATTTCTAGCTTTGAGGCTTCATCTTTAAAGAATCAAACAAATGAGCAATGATATTAAAACGTAGCTCAATATTCAGTTTGAGGAATTGGGACATCTGTAACTGTGATCAGTCATTTATGAAATGAGCATCTGGAAAATCTTCAAGCGATGCCTAACTATCTTCTATTAAGAGTTCACTATCTCAGTGTGAGGCCTGAAAGTTTAGATGAGACCTAAGTAAAATACAAGTACTTAAAAGCTGAGATAGGTTTAGTGATTTGTTAACATTTTGTGACAAGGACTTTGACCACTTGCGTATTATAAGCAACATAAACATTATCTTGCTGGTGTTAATGTTAAGCCATGTGTTCTCAAGACATTAAAAAATCATAGAGAAGTCCTATTTCAGGGGGTGATGAATCTTGTTTGCTGGGAGAACATAGCATGAAGACACACACAAAAAAATATTTTTATACTGAGTATGATGACTGAAAGTATGTTGTTAAAATCAGAGAACACAGTTGATTCTTGATATGGTGTGATTCTATGGCTTTGAAGTGAAAGTTGTAGTGAGATTTAGGAACCAGTTTTCCACATTACCATAACCAGTCTACACTCTACAATGAAGGTGAGAGGCTAGTATTGTTTTTAACTTGTTTTTATTTTTAACAGATTTATTTGCTTCCTCAACTTTAATTATTAGGCTTCTTCTTTATATAGACTCATGCTTTCCTCTCTTGTATGGTAGGATATCCCTGTCAGGCAGGTCTCCTTTCTTGTAGGAGAGATTACTTAGGCAGGCAATGGAGGTGAGAGCTAAGTGTCAGAAAGCCATTAGTAAGTAGTGTATGTGAAATGTCCCAGTTGCTACTTACTGGTGGCTAGAGAAAACACATGGCGGTAGGTAGAGAATACCTCAGGCTTGAATCCAGTACCTTGGGTGCAGGTGGCAAGGGCCTGAATTTCCTACCCACCACCATTTGTAAAAAGTTTGCAGATTTTTGCCTCATATTTGTTCTGTTCTGTTCCTCATAAAATCTGTGGTTTCTGTATTTTTGTTTCCTTACATCGTCAGTAGTGCAGTGGTGCACTGGTAGCATTGTTGCTTGACAATTACAGGTTCTCTAGTTTGATTCTTGGCTGGGGTGCCTTTTGTGTGGAGTCTGCATGTTCTCCCATCTTATAAAGACATATGTTGGGAGTGTTTCTCCCTAGGTCTCTGCTGAAAATTGACTTTTGTTCCAAGTCAGACTTTCCTGGTTAACAGATATTAAATATATAAAAATAACAGGCATTTGAATTTCAGACTTCATATTCTTCAGAAAGTACATGGTAACACAAAACCTTTTATTCTAGCAATTTTCTAAGTTTATAACATGGATATTTGAAATTTGTCCCTATTTTTGGGACTGTATTTCCCCTATTATTGGCTTTGTCCAGGTTTTTTGTGCTAAGGTTGAGAGCTAAGGTGAGAACTGAATTCACTGAATATGTTTGGGGGCTGTATTCCCCCATTACTGGCTTTGTCTACATGTTTTTGCTAAGAGGTTGAGAGCTATAGTGAGAACTGAATTCACTAAATGGTAGCCATTTAAGATTCAGCCTTCCTCTCTTTCACAAAACAGATGATTTGGCATAGAGAACAGGGTCCTGGGTTCAATACATGGCAGTGAAATGTATGGTGGTAACACAGCATTTTATTCTAGCAACTTTCCAACATTATACAAGCAATGTTTAAAATGTGTCCCTGGTTTTGGGACTTTTGTCCCCCCCAATAAATTTTGGCTTTTTCCAGATTTCTTGTGCTGCAAAGTTCAGAGATAAGTTGAGTGTCAAGTAGATTTTACAAGAAGCTGAGAGCTGCAAGGGAACAAAGGTTTAGTGCTGCTTATGCTGCATTGACTTCCATTGTTAATATCTCAACAGGTAATATGCTTGCTTTTGATGCAGAAAACTGTGGGCTCTACTCCCACAGTAAGTAGATACATTGCTGATACTATACTGTGTTGTAAAGGGGGTGGATGCTGCAGTCCTTTTTGGCGAAGATACCTAGTAACTATAAACCTGTTATCAGTTTGCCATCCATTCCCTATTGCAATATTACTAGCTTATCAACAATGAAATATAAACTTGTTTGCTAGCAGCAACCTCTTCATTAGTTACAGATTTCTTTAATGTGGAATTATTTAGATTACTTTTACTTCTTCAGAGATTGTGTATATTTACTGATACTGGTGGACTGTAGAAGTTTGAGTAGACTTTTATGATAGAAATGTTCTGAATTGGGCAGTTTTGTCATTATTGGTGCATGCATTTTGTTTCATTGTTTAGTGGAAAAATGTTCAAAACAATAAATTAAAAATGCTCTCTAACAACTGTACTGTATTGTACAAGGAATATAATTTAATACAATCAGGAAGGTATATCAAAGAGCACGTGTATGTTTTGTGTAAAAGGGGCCTATGATTTGAAAACAGCCCAAAGTTAATCTTTATCTGTCACTGGCAAGATGTACTTTTTTTGAATGTGGGTTTCAATGCTGTTTCAATAAATGAGAGTTTCAAGGGCAGAGAAGTTTTAATGCTAGGTCTATTTTCACTGTGAGACTGCATTGCTTTCTTTAGCAGATATGTATTAGTGTTTGTGCTGTAAAATGCAAAATAAAACTTTCAAATTCAAATCATCACAGAAGTAAGGAAGTATGCCCATTACAGTGTTTATGGTAAATGAGGCGAAATAACCAAGGAATGGGACATTGGAATGACTGCAGGGGGGAGGCTCCATTTGACCATGATTTTGTGAGGGAGGGAGGGAAGCAAACTCAAAGACAGCCCCGGATTAACTATACCTCTCAACTGTCCAGATTTTTGCAGAATGATTAGATTTTTGCTTCTTATTTTTGGTTTATTCCTCATAAAATGTGTGGTTATCTGGCAAATCATTTAGGAATGAAGTCACTAAATAATGACAGACATTGAGTTTCAGACGTCATAACCTTCAGAAAAATGCATGCTAAAGCAAGACCTGTTATTCTGTCAACTGTCTTAAGTTTATACAAGAGCAATTTTTAGTACTGCGTGTATGTTCCCCCAATATTTTTGGCCTTGTCTAGATTTTCTGCATTAAGAGGTTGAGAGGTACGTGCAAATAAATCGCTGTATAGAATTAGGAATATCCACACCTCTCAACTGTCCCCAGTTTTGGCTCAAAATGTTGCTCTCCCCTAATACTCCCTCCACAAAATGGCAATTTTGGAAGAAAATGTAGGGGGTTTACAATTATAAATAACTGTAATGATCAGAGTTATAGATTACTTTATTTCACAAATGCATATAGATTATCTTGTTTTGTCAGCTGCTCAAGTTAACAGTACTAATATTAAAAAGGTGTCCCTTCTTTGACAACTTCCCAGCTGTATTGTATGGCAATTTTATATTTTTGCATCACATTTTTTGTCCGTTCTTCATAAAATTGCGGTTTTCTGGCAAATTAGTGGCAAATCATTAAATATTAAAGTTAGAAAATAATGGCAGACATTTGAGTTTCAGATTTCATACCCTTCAGAAAATTCATACTAATGCAAGACCTACTACTATTCTATTATCTTTCTAAGTTTATAAGAGCAATATTTAAAAAAATTGTCCTTATTTTTGGGCCTGTGTCTCACTTCTATGTATGGCTTTGTCCAGATTTCTTGCTCTGAGGTTGAGAGGTATGAGTGTCAGAGCCATCACCGTCAACCAGAGACATTTCAAATTGTGACATACTTGTTGCACCCCACTTCCCCATGTAGTGACTCTGGATGTGTCTAACCAAGGCAAGGAGCAGTTATGCAGTGTAAGTGTGCAGAGTATTTCCCCATCCAAGTATGACAGTGGCTTTTCATCTGTCCTTGATTTTGCAGAATGTTCTGGTTTTCTGTCATATCATATTTTTATACTGTTGATTTATGCTTCTTATTATTCAGAAAATACATGCTGTCGCAGTGCCCTGTTGCTTTGTGTTTAAGTAGCAATGCTTTAATGACCATCAGGTAATCTTGTTGGATATTGTAAGATGCAAGTAAGCTTTAATAAGCATACAGTTAAAGAATTACCAACATTGAAAGCCTTTTTGTTGTTGCCAGAGAATATTTACATAACTAGATAATGTATAAGCCTTAGGTATTGAAATTCATATGACAGTATTTGTAATAAAAGACAGGATTACAGTATTTTTAGAAGCTCATTACATTTGTTGGAGACTTGCAGTCATCTTTGCAGGCTTTACCCGTAAACTAAACAGAATGCCAATCTATCATGTGTGGTCTATAACTTGTGCAGTAATCCTTTAAGCAATTTATCTTGAGATTGTTTCTTGTTTGCTGTTCATTTTTTACTTTGATCATATCTTCCCCATGAAACAAGTAAGTAGTTGTTGTCAGGCAGCAGGTCTTTTCTGGATAAGAAACATTTTTACAATTGGGGGTATCACAGAGATTACTACTTTCAGCATGTTACTTGGTAATTTTATAAAGCTAGATATACATTATAATTAGAACTGCAATACAAGAACAAGTGATTTGAGTTGAGTGCTGCTTGTTTTTTTATACTTGATTTTGACTGGCATTCCAATAATGTATTTCAAAAGTAATTTATTTTTTCATGCCTCACAACCTTTGTGTTTCCATCTAGATATTAAGTAAGCTGTCATGTAGCCAATTTATTGAAATATTTTTTCTTCTACACTTCATTTTGTCTAGATTGGATTATCATAATGACGGTTTGGCAACCAGGGCAGCGTATTTAATTAAAGTTCCAGTTGTTGTGGTTTTGAGCATAGCTACACCCCTTTCTAGCTGGCCACACCCCTTCCCATTGGCCTCACCCATTAAGCTGTTTCCTGCAGCCCCCGTTTAATTTGAAGTCACCAGCTGCCACTGGTGTGTGTAAATATAAATAAATATATATATATATATATATATATATATATATATATATACATATATGTATGTATATGTATGTATATGTGTGTGCGTATAAATGAATATGTATGTATGCATATATGTATCATTGGGAGTGCTACAAAATCCTGAAAGCCCAAACTCCTGAAACCCAAAATCCTGAGATCAAAATCTTGAAAGTTCAAAATTCTGAAAACTCAGAATACTGAATCTCATAATACTGAAAACACACAGGGCACTAACACTTACTATATTCCAGCACTAGTACATACAGAAACATATTACCCTTGGACTATAAACAGGGGGGGCAAGCCCCTCTGCACCCCCCATATGGGGGGTTGTGCCCCCCCCACAACCCCTGCTACTTAAATATAGCAACTCTGAGATTGGACTTCACTACACTAAGTGCGGTCTTGGAGTTGATATATTTAAATAGCAGAGGGCGTGGGGGGGTCCCATATGGAGGATGCAGTGGGGCTTGCTCCCCTGTTTATACTTGGAAAAGAGTAATATGGTTTGTCTTTTATTTGTTTCTGTATGTACTTGTGCTGTAATATAGTAAGTGCTGGTATCTTATGTGTTTTCAGTATTATGAGATTCAGTATTTTGAGTTTTCAGTATTTTGGTCTCAGGACTTTGGGTTTCAGGATTTTTGGCTTTTAGGATTTTGTAGCTTTCCCGTATGTGTTTGTGTGTGTGTGTGTGTGTGTGTGTGTGTGTGTGTGTGTGTGTGTGTGTGTGTGTGTGTGTGCGCATGTGCATGCATGAGCATGTGAGTGTGTGCATATGTGTGGTGTGTGTGTGTGTGTGTGTGTGTGTGTGTATGTGTGTGTGTGTGTGTGTGTGTGTGTGTGCACTTGTACACCTGTGTGTGCATGTCTTTATCAAAACAGTGCAGTTTATTATATACAGGTGAAAAAGGTAGGTTATTCCAAGCAACGATTTGGTGGTTCTAACCAAAACATGCAGCTAGTACATTTTATTCAGTTTTATGATACTGGGAAATCATCTCTGATAGTAACTTTCTCCAGAGTCCTCTGGCAAGAATACTTTCCTACATCTTCTACAAGATTTTCCTCCACTTTAGTTCCTTCTTTTCCCAAGAGCTGTTGCTTCATGCACTAATTTCACTTTACAAAGGCAAGCATTTTCTCAGTCTCTTTTTATAATATCTCAAAATGCTCACTCAACAAACCTGTTCTTACTAACACAAGCTGGCTCCTCATATTCTTTCAAAAACAGATGCAACTGAGCAAACACTGACAGCACTTAAAGTAAACAGCACACTTATTTAAACATTTTTGGGTGGGTCACAGGCATTATGTACACATTTTGGGACTTGTTCACTTCTGCTAGGGGAGAACCACCATGCTAATTTACAACTGACCCCCCAGTTGGAAGGCATCAGTTTCATTCCTATTGGATGGACTGTGTACCAAAGACGTGACATTCACATTGAAGTGGGTTAAGCCAGGTCTGGTTTGGATTTGGAATGTAAATAGCTGCAGTGATAGAGCTCTTCTACAGAGCTTTGTGTTTTCATCGTATTGTTGATATAACCATACTGGAGAGTATGGTCTGATAGTAGGGAGAATTCTGCCTGTAACAAATAATTACTTTGGGAAACCAAGTGCCACTTAATGGCTAGGCACTCCTTTTGGACTGCAGAATGCCTAGTCCCTGCTTTGCTCAGTTTGCAGCTATGGAAACAAGTAATATACTCCTCTCCATGACAATTTTATGAGAGCATGGTTCCTAATCCCACCTCCAATGCATCAGTATTGAGTGCAAATAGTTTACTAAAATCAGGAAATGTCATCACTGGCTCAGAGAATAATAATGCTTGCTTTGACTGTCTGCTGTATTTTGAGGGCATCTTCTCCTTGGTTAGGTCTGATTGAGCATGCAATTATGGCAAAATGGAGAACAAACATCCAATAATATCTCACTAGTCTCAAAAATAGCCTTATCTACTTTTTTTTAGGCAGGTCATTTTCTTGTGGCTTCCACCTTTTGTTTTTGAAATGTAACCATTCCTCTTATTGCTGTCAGGACATTCTCATTTAGTTTTCCTTGCCTCAGGATATCTAGTACAGTCTGTGTATTGGCTAGAAGTGAGTTGAAGCCCTCAAAATGTATAGAAATATCATCTAAGTAAGCTACTGCATAATTAGTATGAGGCATGCCTCTCAATGTGCAAACATTAAAGATAGGAATAAAGGTCTTTGAAAAGCAGGGATTCCAGACAAAAATGTGGGCATTTAATTAGCATAACATCGAATCCCAAATAGCACATAACTCTTCCCATTTCCAATAGGAATGTGGGATACTACTCAGAAACACACATTTAAAAAAACAAAGTGACAAAAATGATAGAAAAAGATAAGCACATTGTCAATGAGACAGTGCAAAATATGTTGAATTGTACTGCAAAATTCTACCACACAAAGTAATTTATTTTTCCTTCAGAAAAAGGGAGATATAAGATATGTGTCCTCTTTCTTTAAATTATTGGTGCCTGTAGTATGTTGGTCACGTAATGAGGTTTTCTGAGTACTAGACTGCTTCAAAAATCACATACAATGGGGGGGGGGGGGTCAGAAAATTGTGTGAAGAGGTAAATCAAGCTTTAAATAGGGGACGTATCTGCAAAAATAGGAACATCATGTGCAAGGGTAAATCACACCTGAAAATAGGAACATTCCTCCAAAACAGGGACAGTTGAGAGATCTGGTACAAGGTTTCAAGACTCTGTATATTAATCTTTAGAAGGTTGCTGGGCACCATGAAACCCAAAAGGAAGAATGTTATATTGGAATAATCCCTCTGATCTTGCATTGGAATAATCCCTCTGATTTTTTTCATGAGATCTAATGTGGTTAAGCTTGCCTTCTCCAAATGTTCTTTTAACTCATTAAACATAGTAAAAATGTAACTATTAAACTTTGAAATGCTCTTCAGCTTCCTAAAATCATTATAAAACCCGATTACTCACTCATGTTTTCTGACTGACACTACAGAATTGTTCCATTCACTTATGGACTCCTCAGTTATACCTAGGTAAAGCATTTTTGTTAGTTCGTCTTGTGCTGTCTTTCTTTATGATTTTCATATTCTGTTTGGTAGTATGTTATTCTTCCCCCCTGGACTACCCTCAAAGTGGTCTTAAATCAAATTTGTTTTGCATGGCACCTTTAAGCCAGTATTGGTTAAGAAGCAAATGCAATTAACGAGATGAAGGTATTGTTTACATTTATTTTGTGTATATATACTTATAGATGTTGCATAAGTAATTTGTATGTTTTAGGAAGTTATATAATTATTATATGATGAAGGAGTTTTAATTTGTTTGGATTTTATTGGCTATGAATATCATGTGATCACTGCCTTTTGATATAAAACAGTTGTTAGAACACATATATGTCTTTGCACTGAAGAAGGGTTGTACCCAAAAGCTATATGCTCTGCACGTTTGTACGATTTATTAAAGTTTTTACAAGCTGCGAATGTTTCTTGGTTTGAACTTGTGCTGTGGTACCTGGAATTAATATAAGACCTCATTTACTGCAGGAACTTGTCCTCTTGCTAGTTTAGTTTTAAAAGCATTACCATGCTGCAAACAGAAATTATTTATTCCCCTGCCTTGGACTGTACATTGTCTATCTGAACTGCGTATATAAATGCCAGTTTTCTTTCTTTACCAGATTCATTGACATCTGCCGTTAAACTAACTACCAAAAATTACACTTTCTTCCATGGGATCAGAACATCAATACCGTGTATCTCCTCTTAACTGTTTGTCTATTTTTGTAGGTTTCCTTGTTTTCTTTGTTATTTGAAATGGACCCTCCATTTAGACAAAACATTTTCTCTGCCAACACCTTGTGTTGAGGTTAAAATTCTCTTGCCCTTTTGCTGCTATTATTCACCCCTTGGCTGGTAACTTGCGCTCTTTCCACATGTTTCTGTACTATGGGCAATATTACTTTTAATTTCTCTTGCAAACTGTTACAATGTTCTTAATCAATTTAATGGGATGTTCTCTTCTTCCCAAGTTTCTTCCTAATGGTGTATGTTGTGTAATAATTCAAAAGGACTAAACCTAATCAAGGCTTCTGTTACTTCTTCTATGGCAAATAGGGGACATGGTATTAACCAGCCCTCGGTTTGCCATCTTCCATAATTACTTTTCCTAACATAGACGTTAACATTTGTTTAAATTGCTCCAGCTGTCCATCCATCCATCTGAGGATACTTTTTTTACTGCTGGACATTAAAGCACTGGCACAGTTGGTACAATATTCTAGGCATAAAGGGAGTCTCTTCATTACTGAATATTCCTACCATGGAACATAAGACAAGCCCCCTGGCCATGGATCTAGTACTGGCTTTATGTAATGGAATGGCTTCAGGGTGTTTAGTCGCATAATCCAAAATAATCAAAATATATTGAAATCCATTGCTGAATTTTACTAATGGTCCCATAATGTCCACTGAAATCTGACCCAATGGCATTGGCATTGGAATGAAAGGATTTTTAGAACGTAGATGAGGGGCTGTATTCTGGTACTTGGGACACTTAGTACAGAAGTTCTCATTTTTTTCATTATTCTGGGCCAATATAACCTTGCTAAAATCCATGTTTTAGTGTGTTTTATCCCTAGTTGTCCAACAAAGACATGGCTATATACTAATGTCCTCTCTAGAGGTTTAGGCACCAATAGCTGGCACACTACTTCCTGTCTATCCTTACTTACTGGATATAACAAGTACATTTGCAACTCAAGAAGCTTCTTCCCCTAGAACCTTAGCTATATTTTGTTTTTCTGTGCTCAATGTGGAATATTCCTATTGTGACATTATCAAATTTAACTGACTTACCTGGAGATCGGCTAACTCTAGGGTTTCCTGAATGCCAATCTGTCATGAGGTAGAAAGTACTGCTTCCTTCCCTGTCAGTATAGATATGGGTGTCTAAATGTCTAACTCTTCTCCTAGAAAAGGCGACTCATACTAGAATTATTTAGTGTAACTTGATTTCTCTGCCTTACTTGTTTATGTTGCTTTCTGTTTTAAACCTGGTGCACAGAACCATTTTTCTTTTGCTTAGACCTCCTGTATTTTGTCTCAGCAGGAATATCATTACGGTTCTGAGCAATTTTATCTTGCTGCTCTGTATACTCTACCTTCTACTTTTTCTCTCTTTTTTATGATGCACCCTCTGATTCAGAATGTCTGAACACAACTTGTTCAATTTCTTTTTCTTCTCTAAGTTGCTCCCTCTCTGTAAAAGAGTAACTTGCTGTTTACCTCTTCCTTACTTACAAACACCTGTTGCCTATTATCTACCCTTAGTTGAAGTTTTTGCCTTAAGCCGACCGAAATAGGTTTAGAACTCTGGCCAGGTCCTCTTTCCCCTTCAAGTATTATGGAGAAATATTTCTTGTTTACATTTCTCCCTCTTAACACCTACCCACTGCTTAGACCTCCCCATTTCTGGGGATTTCTGTTCTAGCTTGACAAAAAGTTTAGTATTCATCTCAATATGTGCATCTTTCATGCTTCCTAACTTAATTTCTTCAAAGTACACCCATTCAGTGAGATTACCCCTTTCTTTCATTCTGCTAGTCACTTCAACTCCATGTTCTGCAGCATTTTCAGGCTGTAATGATACTTCTGTCTGCTTTATAACACTGCCAAGCTGTGTTATTTTAGTATGTATGTATGTTCTTTCCTTCTACTGATGGGGGTTCTTTCTCCTGTTATATTCCAAGCCAATTTTTTGTATCTTTAGGGCTTTATAACAGTATGCCTTGATATATTGGATTCATATACACTAATGAATGTCTGATGGTTGGCCCCCACCCACCCGTTTTCAGAAACTGGCTTATTATCCTGCTATTTCCCTTCCTCACAGTAATAAGGTGGTCTGTAAAAAGAAGTTTATTCTTTCCATTGCCATCATGTGTCTTCACAGTGTGGAAAATTTGTTCTTATTATCATATCATGTGTTAAACTAGGACAGTAGCAATTGGCTAAAATCTAAAATATTTAAAGTTCCACCTGCATATGAATTATTCATTTCAAGCAAAAAATCAAGTATACTTTAAAAGCACACTTTTTTTTTTAAAAAAAGTGAATATAATCATTTGTATCACTTTAAAGGTTAAACACCATCAACAAGCTTAAAATACACAGAATAATATGCAACAAGATGGCAGAGATTATTCAAGCCCACACAAAGGCATATACCTGAATCCCCCCAGTCTTCATAAAACAAAGTGAGCCTTTAACTTTAAAACACTATTTATGGAGACCATCTCATTGAGCCCTGGGGAAGCAGTGGCATTACATCTCAACTGCCACCTCAATTCCTTATATTCAAGATGTAAATTAGAAGGCTTACCCCTGAGTCTTACATCAATCCGCACAATGGCAATAAATTTAAAAAGATGGAAGGGGTAATTTTTGATGTGCTTGGCTAATGCATTCCTATTGTCCCCATGCTGGATGTCATACACGTTAGCAAATCCTGTTCTTAAATATCCTTTTCATTTTACCAATATAAAAACACTCACAGCTCTGGCACTTTGTGACATAAGCAGTCACCCTACTATTGCAACAGTATCTATGTGTTAATTTAATAACCCCAAAGTTTTTGGATAAAAACTTCAGATGCCTCCAAAATTAATCTGCATTGAGAATACTGGCCACACTTAACCATGACCCCCACAGAGTTAACTGATGGAAGTCTCTCAAGGAGAGTTTCAAAACAAACATATTTCTTGTATACAATAGTTGGTTTCACACCCACCTTGCTAAGATGGTCTTGTTCTACCCCAAAAATACTCCAATTCTTGTCAACAATACTATGAATGCCTTCAAAATGTGTATTATAAGTTAACACTAAACCTTTCTGAAAGGCCCTTGTATTATCAGAGGGAGCTGGGTCATTGAGATTGTGGGTACCTAATGTTCTGTTACCAGTACCTAGCAAAGGGAACAGGTGTCCAACCTGCCTTTTCCTCTCAACTTCTCTAAAGATGCTATTCAAGAATGATCCTGGGTACCCTCTTCTTTCCATCATCCCCCATAAACTAGAACATTCTTCCTGAAATGTGTTATCATTGTTTACCATCCGGGCCAGTATCACACGCTGTCCCTTTACCAAAGGCTTCTTTTGGTGAAGGGGGTTCCAGCTATCAAAATGGAGTAAAGAATTGTAGACAGTGGGTTTCCTGTAGAATGTAGACTCAGATTTTTTTCTGGATTTTATCTTTAATTATTGACACATCAAGGTAATTAACCTTGTCCTCTTATGTCGCCATTGTAAATTTCAAGAAATCTGTACTGGAGTTCAAAAACTGGTCTAACCTGACCCTAGTATAGGTCCAAAAAATAATGATGTTGTCTAAAAAATATCCATATAAGTACCAGTTATCAACAAATTCAGATGTAAAAACTGTTATGTTCCCATTTTGCCAGAATGATGTTAGGAAACACAGGGGCACATGCAGCCCCCATGGCTACCCATTTTTTCTGCCTAAAAATCTGATTCTCAAATATTCTGAAATTGTTCTCAAGGATGGCTTCCATAAGGGTTCTAAGAGTAAGTACCTTTATATGGTCAAAGCCAGAATTGCTACATAAAAAGTCATAAAACAACTCAAGGCTTTCTTCATGGGAGATGGCTGAAAATAGATCTTGGACATCTATGGTAACAAACAAAAAATTGTCCACGTATGAATTATTTGATACCTTGGGCAAAAAATCCCAAGAATACTTGTAAAGGTACTTATGTTTCCTAACTACTCCTTTCAAGTGATGGTCTACAAACTTAGCAAGGGATGAAATGTCTTAGATGCCTTGGCATCAACAATAGGTCTCAATGGGGGATCATGAATGCTTTTATGAATCTTGGAGATGCCAGATATAGTGGGGATCCTGGGATAAGGAACTTTAAGTAAGTCAAATTCAACTAGACTGATTTGGTTGTTTAACACTAAATTGTCCGGGTCTATATTATAATCTCGAAGGTTTAAAACTTTAAATCACTAAAGATCGAACTTTAGTGATCGAAGTCTTAAACCGTCGAAACAAAAAAAAAAATGCTAAATTAAAAAAAAAACTAAATAGTATGTAGGCAGGGGCAAGCCCCCCTGCACCCCCCACACCCCCCTACTTAAAATACCAACTCAGAGAATGCACTATATTGAAGTAAACGGAAATCTCCCCCTACGGAGATTTTCCATTTAAATGTTTGATGTAGCGCACTTTCGGTATTCTCGTGTTGACAATATCGTATTCGATATTGTCAGACTTCGAGATTTTAATATAGACCCAATTGTCTAACATTACAACACTCTTTTGGTGAGCGATGTTCATTTCACTAGTTGAAATCTCTACATATGTGCCAATGTAAAGTAAAATCATTGACACCTATTATCACTAGCCCCCCACCTTTATCAGGTTTCATAACCCTACTTCTTTTATCACTAGTAATTTCTTTCAACAACCCCAATTCTTCTAAACTGAGATTGGGAGAGCTGTGAGTAGTGAGGGAGAGCAACTTTCTGATATTGTGTTCACATATCTTGTCAAACATGCTAATAATAGGATGCAATGGTGGGTTAAATATACTGTGGCTTTTACAAAAAATGGAGGTATCTAGCCTTAAGTTACTATCATTGAAATAAAACCCAAAATTGAGCTTTCTAACAAATAATTTCAATTGCACCAACATGTTGTCAATTCTAACAGGTCTAGCTGACACAAAAGTAAGACCTTTCTTAAATATATCCAAACAACTGGTCATAACTTCCAGTTCACTCAAATTGTACACTTTAAAGTCAACGGCCCTGTATAATACAGTATTATAAACCTTGGTGGGGTTGTCTACCATCTGGTCCCTCTCCTCCGGCCCCTCCTCCTTGTTCTGCCCCTCTATTGATAAGGACCACAAAAATAATCATTCCTCACCCCTGGAGTTGCTGAGTTCCCTCCCCTGTGATTCATCAGTCATTCTGACCTCCTCGGGCAGGGGGACCTCTAAAGGGACACAATAATTTTCATCATCAGCTTCATTAAAGACATTCCTCTCATGATTCACAAAGTCAGCATAATTTTGAGCCAAAAAAAAAAACATTGTTGTGACTATTTAAAACATTCCCAGGTGAAACAGGATAAGCCTTTTTGACCTCGTATTCTAATTTACCTCTATACAAATTCTTCACTTTTTTAGCTCTGAGCCTTTCAATAGTCTTCAATCTCAGAATATAATTACCAAGAGGAGTGAAGGGTTCAGGGGAGTTTACACAACCCAGTCCCCCTGTTTTTGTGTTTCTTTTTTTAACCTTTTGTTTGCATGCAGGGAAGATTTTTCTTCACATGTGCAGTGCAGTGTTGATGTTTGCATTTTTGACTTTTTGTGGTCAACATTTAGGTGTTTCAATCATCAGTGCACCCATATGGGTGTCTTACCTTTCACTGATGATTTTTTTGTCGAATGGTTAAAAAGTCATTATTTCTGATCAAAAGTCAGATGTTCAAAAATGACCTGCTTTTGTCTTGAGAGATTGTGGAACAGTAGGGATCAGGGAATTTGCCCTTTCCCCACTGTAGCATGATCTTGGGGTTGGTATATCTAATTAGTAGGGGTGGTGGGGGCTGTAAGGTGCAAGGCCCCCTTTTTAAGTCTCGCATTTCGAACTTTTTATTTACTGATTATTTGAGGGTTGATTTTATGACATTTCAAGAAAATTTTGTAATTACACACACACACACACACACACACACACACACACACACACACATATATATATATATATATATATATATATACACATACATATATATATATATATATATATATATATATATATATATATATATATATATATAGGTCTATGTCAGATGATCGAGTTTTTAGAAATTTGAAATTCATACAGTCGAGACCATATGCTTGAGTTTCTGAAAACTTGAACATCAGAAGAAAACACAAAAACCCACATAAATCTAATTTTTGTACCCCCACGCCCCACCCCCTGCAAATTATGTATAACAACTCTGAGATTGTACCACAGTGAGGAAAGGGGTAAATTTCCCCATTCAGAAGCTTCTGGTTTTCAAAAACTTGATCATATAGGCTCAACCACATGAATTTTGAGTTCCTGAAAGCTTGATTAACTGATAGGAACCCATATATATCTATATCTATATATATATATATATATATATATATATATATATATATATATATATATATATAAAATTGCAGTTCACTTTGATGTCATCTCAGTTTGTCTATAGTTTACTGACAGTTTGTTTTACAGATTGATAATTTTGTTGACAGCTATTTTTTTCCAATACAGTTAAGCCAGTTGGTGTTAGGGGTGGGATTGTGTGTGCGAGTGTTTGTGAGTTAGGGTAAGATAAATGAATAAGTTTTAGTCGTATTTGTGCTAGTATTTTTGGGTAGGGTTAGAACAAGGGATAGGTTAGGGGATAGCTTTAGTGTTGTGAGAGTGTGTTGGAGCATGTATGTGTGTATGTTGAGCCTGTTTTGTGTAGTGGTAGTGTTATAGAAAGGATTTGTCTAGGGTAATGTGTGGGATTATAGTTGGGGCTGGGGCAGAGTTAGGGTTAGGGTCAGCAGGCATTAGTAAGGTGGTGCAGGGGAACAAAAAACAGAGCCCTGGAGTAAACCACTGGTGACAAGTTTCTTGTAGGATAGCATGCCATTAACTTTAATAGACTAGTGTCTGAGTTTGATTGATTTGTTGATGATGCCCAACTGAGTTATACTGTCAAAAGTCTTAGGTAAACTGAGGTAAGCTGTGCACACAGTTGCCTTCATCTAATGCTTCTCTGACTCTTTCAAAGAAGTCAACTTGATTTAATAGGCATGATCTATTACAAATCCAAACTGGTTTAGGTGTAGAGATTATAGGGCCTCTGTGTCCTGGATTATGAGGTCGCAGATGATACATTTCATTATCTTGCAAAACTAGTGAGTCTGAAAGGTCTGCCAGGTTCTGTGGTGGGACCTCCCCTGTATAGGGGAACTGCTACAGCTGTTCTCCAGGCTTCTTTTCTGGGTATTATTTCTGTGGTTCTTTACATAATCATAGAGGGTATTATGGTTATCCTTTACTGATGTAGCAATTCTGAGCTCGGAAATTAGCTTTGTAGGATTTCATCTTCCTCCTGAGTTCCTTGTTAACCCTTTTGAGAATGATTTTTAACACTTTTTGACTTTCTGAGATATTCTTTACAGCAATGGACTTTTTCCTCTTACTGTAAAGTTTGTTTATAACAGAGCTTCACCAGAAGGGTTTGATTTTAACTGTGTGAACATGAACGTCTATGGAAGAGCTGAGATGAGAGAATAAACTCTGGGTGTATAGGTCGCAGTATTTGTTATAAGGCTGCAGAGGAGTGATGGACTGTTATATCATCTCTAGTCCTCAATGAGCACAAGGACACTGGTCTAGAAAATGTCTCTAAAGATGGATTGGTTGTTGGGCTGTACTTTGATCAAATAGTGACTAACCCAACATAATAATTTGATTTAATTAGTGAGAGTATGACAATGAGCAAGCAGCAGACCGGGCCTGTGTTTGTGAGGAGAAGATTAAGCATTTTGGTACCTCTAGTGGGGGAGTGTACTATTTGATCAAGAAAGTTTCAGTGATGAAGTCGAAGCATTGTGGATATTTATTTCTAGTGGTGTAGGTATGCTAATTTATGGAGGGGTAGTTAATGTCCCCTAGAGAAATAGTGCTTTAGGTTAATAGAAATGGACTCTAGTGTAAGATATAGTTAATGCTTTGTGGTGCCATGGACGGGGTTCTGCAGTTGGCAAAGATGCAGTATAAGGTCTTGTTTACTGCTATTAGGATATGAAGGAGTTTGAGGCCATTGTCTTAGTCAGTTAGTCTACAGGTGATGATAAACATGGGCGCTTTACTGCCAGTGCTGCTGCTGCCTACATTTGCAGGCCAAAAGGAGTGGTAAGTTAAGACAGGTAGGGAGGGAGTGTGGTCATTGTTCTGGGCAAGGTTGCAGTGATAAAACAGACACATTTTCTAATCTCCACTGAGAACATTTTCTTATTTAGTTTCCTAATGGTGAGCAGTGCTACACTGATATATTCCATGCTGGAATTTGTATTTACTAGTTTGGAATCCTCAGTAGGCTGACAGTGCATAAAAAAGGCAATATGAGAATAGAAAAAGTGTTAGCCAGTATGTGAAAGCCCTAATGAGAAGGGTGTAGACCTCCCTTGGTGAAATTGATAGGAGTATCTTCTGTCTCCCTTCAGGCTGACACACACTGGACTCCCTCAGAATGACACTAATAACTAAGCCAATTACTAAAGTCAGTCATCTTTTGGTTATAGTGTGGCATTATTCTCAGTGATGGTAGAGTACTGTTCAGGACCAGCTTCTTTCCAGCCTTGGAAATATACTCAGAAAACTCTCTCTTGTCTGACTGGTCCATCTCAGGTCATTTACATCATACCTGGGAGCGAAGGGCTTGAATGATTTGGTGATATGACATATTCTGGTACCTGAGAGGCAGATAACTTACCCTGTCTTTGCTCAACCTTGGGAGCACTGCACTGGTGAGCCAAACTTTGGAATTTTTGATAACAAGTACATTACCATGGCAAATGGAGTGTTTTTGTAGCCTGATGGGCTTCATCAGACAAGTCTGATTACTCTTGTTTGTTGTAGTAATGGTGGTGGTGGAAGCTCTACTTGGTATGAAATGGGTGGTATGTGCTGCTGAGGTTTTGCTAGTGTCCAACTAGAAGGTCTTTGTGGTTTTGGAAATGACTTTTTGAGTACCTCAGCAAAGGAAAGTTTTTTTTTTTTTTTTTTTTGTTTTGCACTACCTAGGTGTGATATTGGTATGAATACTGATTCCCAGTTTGTGTGAAAGGTTTGCTTTCAGCTGCAATAAGTATTTGCACCTCTCACACGTGGACTCATTCAGTGGTAATAGCAAATGGGTGTCAGTGAGCATGTGGCTTGAGATACATTATTTCGGATTGCCAAGTGCCATAAGACTGGTTACATATGGGCCATAGACAGTCTGAGGACCTATGTCTGATCTAAAGATACTAGACAGACTACGTTTTTATAGTTTATAGAATGTGATTACCCTTATCTATCTAAAAGGGAGGGGAGCTGCATTATATATAAAGGGGTAATGAAACAGTATAAATAGTGCACAGACAGTAGAACACAGTATAAGACAGCACAAAACAGTTGCTGTATGATACATAGAAGGCAGTGAAAATCGTTACAGGAAAATGAGAATGTAGCAAATTCAGTACAATATAGCATAATGCAGCATAGTCCACACAGTTCAATAATGTACTGCACAATGCAATATTGTGTTGTAGGGATCAGCTGAACAGCAGACATGGCTTCCACAGCACGAATTGCCAGCAATAGACGAGTCTTGTACAGCATGAGTGCGCCTGAGCACCAGGAAGAATTCACGAAAGCCACTACTCAATGGAATAACTTGACTGAAAGCCTGAACCACAGTGTAAGCAATGAAGATGAAAAATATATCTATATCTATCTATATTTTTATTTATTCAACATTTGTTTCCGAGAAAGTCAGACTGGGACAGAGCCATTTTCAGCGGATGACTGGGGAAATGCTCCAGACACGTCTTTGGAATGTGGGACGAAACCAGAGCACCCGGAGGAAACCCATGAGAATGCAGGGAGGACATGCAGACTCTGCACAGAAGTCACCCCAGTTAAAAATCAAAGCTGAAGACCTCTTGCTGTGAGGCATCAACACTAACAGTTGCACCACTGCGCCTCCCTATCTATCTATTTCTACATATCTATATCTATCTATATGTATCTATTTATGTATATATATCTCTATCATCTATATATACATATATATATATATATATATATATATATATATATATATACATATATATATATATATATATATATATATATATATATATATATATACATACATAGATATATATATATATATATATATATATATATATATATGGATCTACTTCACAATGCTGAAATTTCAGAATGCCGACAACCATATGGCCGACACTATATGACCGACATCCGAAATCTCGACATTGTAAGTAGACAATGTAAAAAGAAAAGAAAATTTCCTTTCAACTGCTAGCAAGGGGGCTATGCCCCCCTGCACCCCCCGTAACTTTAATATAACAACTCCGAGATCACACTACAGTGCAGGAATGGAAATCTTTCAATTCCGCACTATAGTGAGATGCCGGTTCCGCATTGTCGGCATTCCGAATGACGATCATATGATGTCGGCCATATGTTTGTTGGCATTCTGAAAGAACAATGGACAAAATCCAATGTTTATATATGCGTGCGTGTGTGTGTGTGTGTGTGTGTGTGTGTGTGTGTGTGTGTGTGTGTGTGTATACCTTAGATTTCATTTATTGGGTATTGCTTTTTTGGTAATTTTTGCTATTATTGTGAAACATCACATTATATTACAACAATTTGAATGCAGTAAAAGTATGGAGTTTCTCTTTCTCTGCTGTTGTACAACTGTGAGGTTGGTATATTTAATTTCCATGGGGTGTAGGGGTGTAGCCCCTATGTTAGGTAGTGTAGGGACAAAGCCCCTTATGTTAAAGCAGAGTTTGTGGTTATTTTAGGTGATTACAAATGTAACATTTCTTCATTTATGATCACTTTTGTTTTATTCATTTATTTTTTGATGATAATGATCGCTGATGAACTTGAATATATTTCCTGTTGATCAATGTTCATTATTGATCTAAAGAAATAGTCCCACATTCCAAAGACATGCAGTAGGTAGACTGGGCACTGTAAACTGGCCATGTTTGTTGTGTGGAAACACTACTGTGGCAGGCTAGCCTCCTGGTTGTCTAAACCTTTGCTCTAGATGACTGTCACAGCTAAAGTGACACCCTGACCCCTGTGTGTAAAAATGAGAAAAATGGATTGTTGGTGGATGGATGTTTCCACAGCTCTGTTTAGAAAATGGAAGAAAATGTGCCTTTTGAGGTTATGGGAGCTGCAGGCTGGATTTTAATAATGGAATGAAAGTGAATTATAAATACTACATAGCCTTTATAAATGCACTATTGTGTAAGAATGCATATCTGTCTTTGAGTACACTCTTTTTCAGACTGTCATTCAAGATTATAACTTTTATTCTCACTAAACTGTAGTGGGATTCAGATATAATATTTCTGGTCTTCATTATTATTTCTAAACTAGAATTAAGACAATCACTCAGTAAGACAAACATATAGGTTTTGGGAACACTCAATTTAATAGTACCCTTTGGCTGACCAGTTAGTAAAACTTCTTTGGTAACAGCACAGGCCTTTAATGGATGTGATAATACATACAAAACCACCAGCCTTATAGTCACCACTACACCTAGTAATCAGACTGCTAAATCTAAAGAGAAATGTTAGCATCATGAATGAAAAAAAGTTGATGACAGCACTGAATCATGGGAAACATGACTGGCTGTATTCTATCTGGTTAGAATCAGTATTTCCCAGCCTAGGTGACATTATGAAGTGATTAGAAGTTTTTTTTTTCTTACTTCATTGTAGCCTTTTGTTGCTCCTGCTATCTGTGTGGTATGAATTATTGCTGAAAGCACTGCTTTCTCACTCTGATGTGACGCATGCAATCCTGAGGTCAAACTCATGTAGGTCACGTTGTAGCATGAGAAGGCGAAGCTTTCAGAGACGATTCCTGTTGGGCATCTATATAGCTGCTAGACTTCACTCCCTTGAGATGTGAAGTCAGTCTTCTTATCTCTTTTAGCAGGTATCCATTTTGTCTTTATGAGCGCGCACTGCATTTTCTTTTCTTTTTTTCTTAGTATAACTGAACTTTGTTACATTCTTAATTCCAAAAGATAAAGTCTAGCAGCGACATACAAATTTAGGTCACTTAGCTGAAATGTGCGTCTGCAATTAGCTCTGAGTGAATCATAATTTCCAGCATTGGGGAGGTGGGGGGTGGGGGGTGGTATTTCATAGTCATGGGGGATACTCAATATGCATAAAACACAAAGGAAGAATTTGCTAGAAGGTGCTCATTATTCATTAGATATTTATGAATATCTATTTGTTGGATTAGCCAGTTTCATCCCTTAATCTCAGCTGAATTTTCATAGTTGTTTCCACCTACATGGAGCAAAGAGATTTTAAGCTGTTGTGAATTTTATAAACAGCCAATGCTAAATGCAATGGTAGATTTTCCTGTGCTTGAGAGCTGTTCTCTAGTAATATACTCAGCGAATGTGAAACCTTCACTTTTTATTTGCTGTGGCTGCTTTTTAGTAATATATACAGTACTTTGTGAAAATATCTAAAATGGAGATAATAAGGAATGAGACCTAATTTTGCAAACTTGTAAATCCATGAATTTGTTGTTTCACTAATACTGGTAGACAGATAGTTTTATAATATATTTTAACAGCGCTATGGATGTGTCTGAAGAAATATACAATATGAATGTAAATAATTTCAGGTTTGTTCTATGTTACCTGAACTGAATTATGAACAGCCAGTGTTAGAAGCACGTTATCATAAATGGCTGTTCATACTCAGACTTAACTGGTCTACATCTGCAAGAATTGGGGTCTCCATTATGGGTATAAATGAAATCTTGTGGCCTGTTGATATGTAATATGCATGCAGTGGGGTGGTCATTACATGGTGATACCACTCCTTAGCACTACTGTGTGGGCAAAGCATGACAAAGGACATCTGTGGCATGTATCGTGTTTCTGTTTTAATGGCACTGAAGCACATCAAAAGACTACCGCTTCTTGAACCATGTTGATACATCTGGACACATTAGCAGGTGTATGGAAGGTAATGGAAATCTTTCATGCTGGAAAAAATGGCAGCACAGTCAAACACTTTACCAGATGTTCACCTGACATACCCTTGCCAAAGATGCAGGGAAGGTCAGCATTTTGGACTCTCTAGCACATCCATGACAGAAGATGAAGAGAAAACATTGCATGGCTGCAAACATCTCTTTGCAGGTAATGTCTGACTACAGAGTCAGTGGCCACTGTCCATGTAACCATACAGAGTATGGAGCAGAGCTCATTACCCTTCAGTGGATCATCTCTGCATATAGATATAAAGCTAAGGTCACAGTGATTGGATTAGGTAAGTAATGACATATCCATGCATATAACACATCTTCATAGATGCCTATGCGATTGTAGTGAAGGTACCATCTATCTGGCAAACAGTTCTCATAGCAAGGAGATGCTGTACTTATTGCCCCAAAAGTAGAAATGGTTCTTTGCATATCTCAGGTACCTCTACCAAGAATACACTGCTGACATTGTTGCCTATGGGAGTGTGCATTTTGAAAATCATTTGGATAGTGGATATTGCTGTCCCCCACCTGTGCTGCTACAATGCAGGACACACTGCTCACAGATGACAATACAAATACAGCACCAGGGTGCATCTGTACCATTGCCATCTGCACAGTTTATGCAACTGGCTTTCTCTTTTGGTAGCCTCTACCTTAATGGTCATGGTGGTTGTACACAGTTCTGTATCTAATTCATGTATATATGCTACTGTCTAAAGCATTTATTGCACCTCTCTCTTCCAAACATGACTGCACATACTTTGCATGGAGGCTGCACCATGTGCATCAGTAATACTTTGCATTCTGTTATTGCTCAGTGTTGTATTCTTCTATTTCTAGTAATGGCTTCCCTTTCTTGGATGGTACTATTTCATAAAGGTCTTGCTCTTGCAGCATGCCAGTTGTGAATGAGGCACTACCCCTATGTCTTCCCATTGTTGGGCCAACATTCAGCACAGTAGCCAACAAAGGGTCAAGGCTCACAGGATATTATAAGGCAATTCATTACCAATACCCACCCTCATGATATTTCTCCTGCCTCTAGAAAGCCAAAACAGGTCAGGCCATGATTGAATTCACAGGTACCCATCCAATCATCAACGTTTATTTTGAAGAGTGTCAATTTGTTTTACATGTAATAGTAATTTATTCCAGAGAAGGGGTAAACATCAGATAATATATCTATTGCTCCATTAAGCTTTATTTAAATCCTTGGTTTGAGTGTTTTGAGGAGGTGCTTGTCTTATGAAGGTGCAAGAGATCAAGGGTGGCATAGAATTCAAGGATTAAGTCACCATACATGCATCTATAAGATACAGAGTACACTGATAGAGCTTCTAGCCTGTCATGATTGTTTAGGGTCTTTAGATCAGCATTTTAATTTTTTAGCTATGAACCCCTGAAGGCTTTCTAAGTATGTGATGCATTTGGATAAGTACATATTAAAGGGTGCATTGTGTACTATGATTGCTCTAATTAGAAATGAGAGTATGGAATGATAACTTCCTTTAGTCTAGATGTTATGCCTCTAGATATCAGTTAGGTCAGATAGTAGGACCTTCTGACTGCTGATGCTACATGGTGATTGAAAGAGAGGGAGCTATCTGCCAAGGGGCTAAGATTTCCCTGACTACCATGTCAGTTTGGAGTTGGGTTCTGGCTATACAGTACATTGCAGATGAGAGGTGTTTGACAAGTGTGATAATATAACACTTCCTGCATATAATTTTAACTATTTATTTTGTACTTCACTGATATGCAAGGAATGGTACTGGCTGCATTGATTCCACATTTTGTGGTGACTGAACTATGACAAACAGCTTACAATCCTTGGAAAATGTAATTAGGACTATGTCTAGGTTTATAGTTTTGAGGTCAGAGATGTAAATGTCAAAATGGAGGGGTCCCATCACTGAGCCATGAGATGTACTGCTATTTATCTTCTTGCTATCGGAAGTGGCACCATTTACCTTTACTATGTGAGTTCTGTCTTTCACCCAGTTTGCTACTCACCTTACCTTATTTAGGTATTTTAACTTTTTTACAATATCAACATGGAAGATGATGTCAAATGTCTTAGCAGATCCAAATATGCAGTATGGATTGAATGACCACTATCTACTTCCTCTGTGACCCTTTCAAACAAATTTATGAAGTTTGTTTAATGGACATTACCTATTCTTTACAAAATCAAATTATTGAGAGTCTAGTTGTAAGAGGTTTTCAGCATTATAATTTATAAAGTTAGGTATGATGTGCTCCATGGATTTGCAAATTAGGCTTGTTAGGTTGAGTCATCAAGTTCAGGAGGGGCTCTGAAGGGCACATTTAACATTTATTTATTATGCACTCAGGTATGCAGTCTCAGTCCATTGACATGCTATTTGTGCTCTTTGATAGCACAATTAGGTCATGTTCTTTGAAGATCTTGGGGGGGTTGTAAGGATGGATTTGTGGGACATTGTTGTCTGATAATCAGGTAAAGTTAGCACTAAATTTATCTGCAAGCATATAAACTATGTATTTAGGTTTGGTGTGTATCATTTTGAAATTGTTTGAATCATAAGCAGGGCTAGCCACCTGGCAGTGTGAACACTGGCTCTAAGAAATGGTCACTCTTGATGTGATACCCTGACCACATAGACAAATGGGAAAAAAAGGTTGATGCAGATGCTGATTGAATCATTACAAGGCATTATTTCTTAATTTCTGATGCAATTAAAGAAGGATTTATAATTATAATTGAGTAAAAAAAAAACTAGTTTTGGTTTGTGTTTAGAGAATTTGTATTTTCCTGATATGATGTCTTAAGTGACAGTCACATATCCAGGCTGCACAATTTGTATCCCTCAGTCTACTGTACAGTCTAGTATTCTTTCCCCATCTGAACAATATATGCCATGGTACTAAGTGTGTACTATATCAAGGCAGATCATCAGTGTCTGCCTGTGCCATGTACCATGTAGCTGTCCCAAAATGTCTGTGCACATCACCATGTTTGTCTATGTCATGTGCCCTGTACAGCTGCCCCAACATACTACTGCACATCACCTGTGTCTGTGTCATGTGCCCCGTAGAGCTATGCTAGCAGGCCAGTGCATATCACCAATGTCTATTTGTCTGTTTGTGTCATGTACCTGTGAACTGTACCTCTCAAGTGTCCAGATTTTCACAGAATGTCCAGATGTTTGCCTCATATTTCTTGACTGTACCTCATAAGATTTGTTGGCTTCTGGTAAATCACTGAGAATTAGAGCCACTAAATAATGACATACCTTTGAATTTCAGACATCATATCCTGCAAAAAATGCATGCTAATACAAGACCTGTTATTCTATGAGCTTTCTATGTTTATAACAGCGATATTTAAAATCTGTCACTATTTTTGGATATTTGCCCCATTATCTTAGGCTTTGCCAGATTTCTTGAGCTAAGAAGTTGAAAGGTATGCTGTGAACCTGTGCCAGCATGACAGTGCATGTCACCTGTGTCTGTCTGTCTGTCTGACTGTCTGACTGTATCATGTATCCTGAAAACCTGTGCCAGTGTGAGATAGTGCACATCACCGGTATATACCTGCGTTACGTATTCTGTGAACCTGTGGCAGCATGCCAGTGCACATTACCATGTCTGTCTTTGTCCTGTGTCCTGTGGAGTTGTGGCAGCATGCCAGTGCACATCACCATGTCTGCCTTTGTCATGTCTTCTGAGGAACTGTGCCAGCATGCCATTGTACATCACAATGTTTGTCTATGTCATGTGTCCTGTGGAGCTGTGCCAACATGCCAGTGCACATCACAAGTGTCAGACTGTCTGTCTGTCATTTGTCCTATGAAGCTGTCCCAGCATGTCAGTGCACATCACTCAGGTCTGTCTGTATCATGTACCCTGTGGAGCTGTGATAGCATGTCAGTGCACATCACTTATGTCGGTCTGTGTGATGTACCCTCTGCAGATCTCCCAACATGCCAAGTGCACATCACCAATGCCTGTCTCTGCCATGCATTCTGTGGAGCTTTCCCAGCATGCCAGTGCATATCATCAATGTCTGTCTGTGTTATGCACCCTGTGGAGCTCTCTCAACATGCCAGTGCAAAACAGCAGTGCCTGTCTCTCAGTACCACACACTCTGTAAAGCGGTGCCATCACACCAGTGTACCTCACTTGTGTCTGTCTGTGTGTCTTGTATCCTGTGAAGTTGTCCCAGTATGCCAGTGCACAATTCCAATGTCTGTCTGTCTGTGCCATACACCCTGTGGAGCTGTGCCATAACATCAGTGTACATCACTTGCGCCTGTGTGTGTCTTGTATCCTGTGAAGCTGCCCCCAGCATTCCATTGCATATCACTCAGTTCTACCTATGGTATGTCCTCTGTAGAGCTGTGATAGCATGTCAGTGCACATCACTTATGTTGGTCTATGTGATGTGTCTTCTTCAGCTTTGCCAACATGCCAGTGCACATCACTAGTGTCTGTCTGTGTCATGCACCCTTGTGAAGCTCTCCCAACATGCCAGTGCACATCACCAACATCTGTCTGTGCCATGCACCCAGTGGAGCTCTCCCAACATGCCAGTACACATCACCAATGACTGTCTGTCTGTCAGTGGCACACACCCTGTGGAGCTGTGCCATCACACTAGTGTATATCACATGTCTCTGTGTGTGTCTTGCATCCTGTGAAGTTGCCCCAGCATGCCAGTTCACATCACCAGTGTCTGTCTGTCTGTGTCATGCACCCTGTCAAGCTGTGCCATCTCACCAGTGTACATCACTTGTGTTTGTGTATGTCTTGTATCCTGTGAAACTGTCTAGTTGGTGTCTGCAGCACTGTTGGCCTTGCTGTCTGTCCCATGAACTTCCATCAACATTATGTACAACTGTACAGTGTAATGTTCCCTGGTACGTATCATTTTGTGCACAGCCTTCAGACTCAGGGATGGGGGAGCACTGTAAAGTGTGATTTATCATTACATTCATGCTGGTTTGTACAGTCTCCATCCACATGGGATGGACTGTTGTATACTCCATCCCAGTTTTAATGTTGGTAGCAATGGGTCATGGGGTAGAGAGGTACATGTGTGTCCTCACCAGCTGTTTGTGCCATCTTTTTCATCACTGTTCAGAACTACTATGCAGACTCCTTGTATTCTATTCGCTTTGTAGTGGAGAAATGTGTGATAAATTCAGTCTTGAAATGTTTCCTCTTTTTGTGCCATGGATCCTGTCACTTCCACAAATATACCTTGTTTTTGGCAAATGTGTAGGTCAGCTTTAGAACTAGCTTATCATGCAGCCCTATTGGCATAGCAGCAACAGCAACATGTGGTTTAATCTGTTTTAATCACATGCCCATAGCACAAACACAACAGCTTGGAAACATATTTATTGTGCCAGCCAATAATGCACTTGAGCTGTATTTTCACAGAATATGGCACAGCAGGAGATGCCAAGGTTGTTCCAACAAGGCACCAACTTGAACTGTATATATTCTATTTAACTCTTTGCCAGTGACAGTATTGTATAATTTCATCCAGACATTTTCATTATTATTCTAGTTCCAAATGACTGTAACTCATGTACTTAAAAGTCTAATTCAGCATAATGTAAACATATTTTGGATCTAGTGATTTTTTATTTTGGATTGCCTTAAATTGTTGACTTCAGTAAACCATAGTCGGTGATAAAGTGTTTGCTGTTAATAAACTGATAACGGAATATTTGGAAACAAGTGACAAGAATCCGTTTACTGAAATCAACAATTTAACTCAACTACCTAGCTTCGAGGTGCCTGGATTCCTGTTTTGGATTATTTGCTTGTGTTTCTTTCTTCTGAGTCTGTTTTGTTTTGGATTGCCTCAAGCAGTATTACTTGGCTGATTTCTCATGATTGTTGCATGTAATAATATGATAATAACGTGTGTGGTAAACCAGCATACTATGTTAAGGCTATGAGATGCACATAATGTCATGCTATAGCACAGAGTTTCATTCTTGTATCTTCAATGGAATACTGTATGATGCTAAACAAACCATTTAACCAGTCCAACACTCTTGGGTCACCCTTGCAAAGAGGCACATAAGTCTAGTGGGACTTTCTCAAGTAAAATAGTAATAAGTAAATACAAACAAACACAAGATACAAGAACATTAAATTTACTTTTAAGTCAGATATGTCCATTGTATCTTGTCTTGTAGCTTGTATTTCTGTTAACTGGAGCTTTACTGTGGCCATATGCCCCCATGAGCATTGAAGTTGTTCTCTTTTATGGCCAGCCATAAATCCGATAACACTGCATCTAAACTGTGGATGGCAAATACTGACATGAACAACAGATAGCATTTAATTCTTGATGACTATCATTTAAAGTTGTTTCTCATTCTGAGTTTTTAATATTGTGTTGTTGAGTATAATGACACAACCCAGAGTATATTCCATCAGAAAATACAGACAGCTATAATAAACGCCTTGTATTCATTTAATATACTTATACAAATAACACTGATCTTCTATTGGAAGAACTCTGAAGAAAAACAATGTAATGAAGGTTGTGGCATGTCTTTGCTTTGAAGATCTGTCTCTAACACTTGGTTCGGAAAACCATTCAAATGTCACAGGGTTAACACAAACCACCAAAATGTGCTTTGCTGAATCTGATCACACATGGAATTTAATACCTCCCACATCAGTAATATTACTTTGAGCTGGCACAGAAATCATTTCTTTTTTCTTAGAACATTCAGCTGAACCATGAGTTTGTATTGTATCTCATCTCTTTTGTGCTGCTTAGCAGAGATGCAGTATCCAAGGACAACTTTAGAGAAATTCATGCCACCTGGAACACACAAAATAGATTTATTCAAAAGTCTTTCACTTGCCAGGGGAAACAGTTTTAGTACTCATTTCTGACAGATAATTTAATGAAGAAACTTTCTTATAGTTCATTATAGCAAAAATATGCTGTTATCATTTTGCAGTTCTTCAAAAAAGAAACAATAAATAAATTATAAAATATTTAAATCTATGATTTGTTTCTGACAACATTTGAAAAATGGAAATAAAACCTCTGGCAGAAAGATATTTTGACAGGATTGCCACGGTAACCCTATAATACTGCCTCACTGCAGCCATACAGGACTTATAGTGGAATAGCTATGCACAGCATGCATTGGCCGCTCAGTCTGTGGTACAAACACCAATTTGTACATGCAGAATGCATGTCCTACAAGAGAAAAGAGATGCAGAACAGGTGAGTATGACAGTCTTGGAATGACTACCAGTCCCGTTACAACAGTATATTGTGCACAATGATTTCAACTGAGCCTGACTAGCTCTACCAGATTTGTGCACTGCCTGTGTCTTTCAATGACACGATGTACAAACCAACACACTCAAGTTAATAACTGGGGCTTAGGGCCAGTTCAGTAAATGCCATTTCCTTCATTCTGTTGCTTGACAGAGATCATTCACTCATCATCAGTTCCTTTGCATCAAGTCAATGGGTGGGGTTAAGTTACTCAATGTCACTTCTTTCACATCAGATGAATCACAGGAGATCATTCAAGGGACTAAGTCCATTAATGCATCCCCAACCTCCACCGATCAAAAAAATGTCCTATTCTTTATACAGCAAATATGATCTTGTTATGTAAAGCAATAATCCCTTAAGTACATAAAAAAAAATCCATATTACATGAAACTTGGAGCTTTCACATATAGGTTTATACCAGGCTAACTGCCCTTGCAGGCCATTTTAAGCCTAGCCATTTATTCCATTGTAGAATCAAACCCTGCACTTTGTGTCTTTGAGATAAACATCTCAACCATTATTTCAACTACCTCATCAGCTATCTGGGAGGGGCAGCAGTACCATCAAAACATATTCCAAATAAAGATAATTACCATATTTTCAGAATATATAGACTCTCTTGTACATTATAAAAATCACTTTCTTGTTTACAAACTTCATGAAATGCATGGCTACTCAAGCCACAAAACTACAGTAAATGAAAAGTGTGAAGTGCAGTTCCCCATAAAAGAAAAAATGCTTTCCAGCCAACACAATTTGTAATTTTGTATGCTGTTGATTGATTCCCTAGCATCAGTTCAGTGGATTATGGGAGAGATAAGTATACCAACAGCATCAAACAATGAAAGGGTTACTTGTTTTATCATTTAGTACTGTCTGGCTCATCTTAACTTCAAGGACTTTCACACAACAGACATGTCTAGCAAAAACTGTTCCCTTACGTTCTTGCAAAATCATGTTTTGAATGTCTGTAAAGCTGTCTATCCATCTTAACCTCTGCTCCTCCCTTCTTTTGCCTTCAGTCTTCCCCAACATAGCTGTCTTCTCTAGTTAATCATGTCTTGGCATTACCAAGCAAAAATATCTGAGTTTTAGCGTTATTATCAGCCCTTCCAGTGAACAGTCTTGGTTTATTTCTTCAAGTATTGACTGCTCACATCTTCTTGTAGTTCACAGAATTCTTCAAGTATTTTCTAGCACAACAGTTCAAAGGCATCAATTTTCTGATGCTTAGCCTTACTTAAAGGTCAGCTGTCATAGCCATATAGTATAACTGGGGAAGCCGTAGCTTTGAATATATGCATCTTTGTTGAATCTGTGATTTCGTTGTTCTTTAAAATATTTTACTGCTTTGTCGTAATTTAACTTTAAAACAGTGAGCATGTTTTAATTTCATTGCTGAAATCACCCTCTGCTAAAATATCTGAGTCCAGGAAATTAAAATATTCCAGTCTCCATATATTTGAAAAAAATTAATAGGACCTTCATGTTGAGCAGCTAACCAGTTTTTGTGCTAACACATTCACCTTCATCAATAGGATCTTCCTGAAAATTTTATTTCTAGCACCTGATTCATCTAAAGCAAAATTTTTCATGACATATTCCACTGTGTAAGAAGGGGGCAATAAACATCCTTCTTGTACTTCTTGAACTAGTCAGTTATTTTATATTATTTTCTGTTACATCTTGTTCTGCATACAGGCACCTTAGGAGGCAAATGAGGTGACTCATTCTCCCCATTTCTTTAAGATCCTGCCACAGTTTATGGCCCACATAGTCAATGGCTTGACAGTAATCTTTATTTAGTGGATGTTGGAAATTTGATCTCTGGTGCCTATATTCTTCTATAACCATCTTAATCATTTGGTAGTCCTTGACCCACATATAGGTGGTATGTAGCTTGTAGGATCTTGAGCTTTGAGTTATTATAGAGTAAACAAACATAACTGTTGATAATTTGAGTAGACTTCAACATTGCATTTTTGGACTGGAATTCAAATTGATCTTCTCCAATCCAATGGACAATCTCCAAATATCTGTGCAGAGTCCAAGCACCAATACAACATCACTTTGCAGATTCTAAACAATTCATTTGCAGTTCCTTTACTCCCTGTTGCACTGAAATTAGCAAGTCATTTTAGGACCATTTAACTTCTCTGTCCAGGATGTCTGGCTCTAGATAAGAGAACATACCACTGTATGTATCAGTGGCATTAGGGTCTTTTTATATAATTCTTCTGTATATTCCTAACACCTCTTCTTAATATTCTTCATATTTGGAATACTTTTTTGCCACCTTTTGTTCAATATTGTGAACTTCTGTTCATGACTCTTCATGTGCTCTGTCTAGCAGATCTATTCCCTTACATCTGCTCCTCATTTCCAATACATATTCATTTTCACTGAGTGACCTCCCAAACCTCTTGTATCAGAGGCACATGGGATATATGCAAATGATCCTTATGAATATCAGGTGTTTCAGCTCATTGGCGATTCTGAATGCCCATGACTTGTTTTGTCGTTATACGGGACAATTTCAGGAAATAAAGCCAAACCCCACTAGCTGTGGAAATGCATTTTTCTGCCTTGTTATGACCTCATCAGCACAGCACAAGCAGAGTGTTTGACTAAGCATTAGAAACACAGGGCTGTTATACCTAGCTGATGTCCATTATCATTAGGGTCACTGCAAAAATATCCCAAACAGCAAACTAAAACAATGAGTGAGAAGGTCACTGAAACACCAATCAGTAAAAACAAAATGAAAACTCCAGCAAAGCTAGAACTTCCACTGAGTGACCTCCCAAACCTCTTGTATCAAAGACACATGGCAGCTGAAACACCTGATGTTCATAAGGATAATTTGCATATATCCCATGTGCCTCTGATACAAGTGGTTTGGGAGGTCACTCAGTGGAAGTTCTAGCTTTGCTGGTGTTTTCATCTTGTTAATACATATTCATTTGGAATATTGTTGAGCTCATATCTAGTTGGTCTTGATGTTTTTCTTGCTTTCTTCAATTTAATTCTATAGAAATCTTGTGGTCTGATCCACAGTAAGATCCGTGGCTTGTGTTTTGTTCAATTTTTAGAGCTTTTCCATCTTTGACATCAAGGTGCATGGTTAATCTGATTTCATCATTGATCATCTAGTGACATCTGTGTGTAAAGCTGCTTCTTAGGTTGTTGAATGAGAGTATTTGCTATAACCGGTATTCTACTAGTCTGTGTCTCACTTCATTTTCTACTCCAAAGCGAAGCTTTATTCCGGTTGTACTTTGATTCCAAGTTTGTATTAAAATAATTTATGACAGATTAAATTTCTTATATCTTATTTTTTTTTTCTGGAAGGTGCTGCAGATCCTCATAATACTGGTCAGCTTCTTTATCTTCAACATCTGTAGTTGTATCACTGAAATGTTGAATGACTTACCTTGTTTTTGGTTGTAAACAAGCACTGATGTTGACATCATTTTATTAACTATGAGGGCTACTCCATTTCCTCTTCAAAATTATTGTCTTCAGAAAAGATGAGTGAATAAAAAGTCAGGAAAGGATGGAGCATGTACTTATGGGGCCTTATAATGCACAAGCTCAAAAGAAAAGCAAATAACTGGATGGTCCAGTTAGCAGAAAATTCAGATATCAGCATACCTTTTTGAATGATAAGCACCACATAAAGAAGCAGTGTGTCAGATGTCTTACTTAAAAATGTAAACATGTTGAGGGAGGGGCCTCAACCAACACTGCAAATTATACCTCCATCAATAAAACTGCATTTTTGGATAGCATAGGACTGAAAAGGATTACTGATGTTAAGGGAGACATGATTAATAGCAAATATCTGACTGCTGTATCACCATATGTCTATTCATGTCTGCATATGTTGTTTTTGTAAATATTTTATCTGTAATATGCCGTCTTTGTTATTACTTGTCTGTCTGCCTTGGAGCTTTCCTCCCCGGGCCTCCGCTGAAAATGGACATTAATCCAGTCAGACTATCCCGGTCAACAAATGTAAAATAAAAATAAAATAAAAATATGCTTTGGTTAAAAGACTATGTACATCACAAAACAAATTGCATTAGTCTAACAATAATAATAGTAACATTACCTCAGATAACATCATGAACTTGATTTTCAGAAGACACTTGGATCTACAACATGATTACAGGAGAAATTATATACAAAATATTAAAGAAAATTGTGATAAAAGTGAGTAACTAACAATCAGACTGTATTGATAAGGTTAATAAGGTTAAATACAACAGTGCATCATCTGAATTTTTACAAGGGTCTCAAAGTCAAATGACCAAGATTGCTGAATGAGGCCTGGCACACTCATCTGTGGGTCACAGTCTCAAAACCAAAAAGAAGGGCGGTTGTCACATCTAGGAATACAGTAAAGTAGCTTCCCTCATCCGGAATTCTTCTTCTTTGTGTTATGCTTTAGGCCTGAGCGCCATGATGACATCCCTAAATTCTAGTGATTGGTCTGCAGAATGTGGACATCTGGAAGAACCATTGTAGGGTCTAATACTGTGAAGACTGTGTATGTACAGTACTTCCTTATCAAGTAATTTGTTATGTGTCAAACACACTGATAATGTGAGTAGGAGATGTTGCTACATTGAAAAAACAAGCTTACAGTCTTGTGTGAATAGCTTACATGTATGTTCTGTAAAAACAAACTTTACTTTAGTGTTAGCAAGTGTAAAAGTAAAGTAAGTGTGTGCATGTGTGTATGCTCACATGCATTTGTGGAGGGGTGGCTGTCATTGTCCTTGCTCAAGACTTCCAGACAAAATCAATAATAATAGGGCTTGCTAACAACAGGGATAGTTTTTAAATATTACTATAAAGTCACTTAAAAAGTTAACAGTGCAGCATAGTCTGAACCAGCATGATTTTACTGCTTTTATAAACAATAAAAAGTATGAAATTCTAATGTCTGGCATTATTGATTGATCAAAAGAAAAAAACAAAAGAAAAAAACAAAGGCAAGCAGCTCGGTGAAGTGGGAAATGCTAGACAATTGTTTAAACAAAAATGAATCACAGTTCCACATAACGCGAATGCAAACTTCCTTTACTGATAGAATATCAAAACAAAGCTTTCGGATAAAACAATCACTGATGAAGGATTGTTTTATCTGAAAGCTTTGTTTTGATATTCTATCAGTAAAGGAAGTTTTTGTTTAAATTATTGATGGAGCCTCAGGAATTTACCAGAAAATCAAACATTTTACAAGAATCAGGGCAAACATAAAAGGGAAAATCAGGGATGTTCTGTAGAATCAGGGACAGATGAGAGGTATGTGTGTGTGTGTGTGTGTGTGTGTGTGTGTGTGTGTGTGTGTGTGTGTGTGTGTGCGTGTGTGTGGGTTTATGAATGCATTTAGGTATGTATGAATGGATGAGTATGTGCATGTATGTGATCAAGTGGTCAGGACTGTCAAGCTGAGTGGCTTTCTATGTGTGTGTGTGTGTGTGTGTGTGTGTGTGTGTGTGTGTGTGTGTGTGTGTGTGTGTGTGTGTGTTCGAATGTCTGCATGTTTGTGGGATACTAAATGAGAGGGGTAACTGTGCCAATGAGATGTATGGGCTTCCAGTGTAATTACTGCCAAACAGTGCTGTTTAGCACTGGTGGTATTTACACTGGATTCAGAGACATGAAAATGATCCGATAATGAGGCCTTC